>NC_056728.1:1065583178-1065695678 GCF_019279795.1 Protopterus annectens | reverse complement strand
TATTTTTTGTGGATATGGGTAAACCAAAAGATGATGTTATTGAAACAGCAGAGTGGCACCTATGAACTGTTTTTTCAAACTTTCCATTCAGTAGAGAATAGCTTCTATCGTTTTAAGAGCCTTCAATGGCAAAGGATGCACTTTGAAGCATATCTGTGATACAAATTGATTCCCAGAAGCTTGCAGTATGTAAAATGCCCACATATGGGAATTCTCTACCTGACCTACTAAAAGAATGGCAGAACTATAATTTAGAAGTTAGTGTCAGATATATATGCCTGCAGCTCAGATACTTTGCAGACTACAAGCCGAAGTAATGGACACTATTTCTGAACTTAATTCTTCAGTAGACTTCATACCTTATAGGTATAAGCTGGATGAGCTTTTTGCAGCTATTGCACAGTACGACAAGCATTTACTTGATGTCAAGAAGAAGAAATTGTCTAGGGATATGAAAGATTTCAAGAGCAGACTTATTTTTGCCTGGTCTGATGAAAGATGGCCTTTCCGCGAATCAGAACGCACCAAGGCTTACAAGGAAGTATGTTCATCCAATAGCGAGAAGGTTTCAGCAGCAGGGTAGGTGCTGTAATGGCAACACCAGTTGAACAACTACGAGCTGCAACAGCTGATGTGTTGTAGGATAATCTGCAAAGCTTTTCAAGTGGTTTTACTACTCCAACCGGGTCTGGTCTGGATAACAATGTTGGAAATGTTACGATATCGAGCCAAACTACACACCCAGGGCCGAGTGAATGCGTTAATGGAGCCGTTGAGAATGGGAGTGATCCACCAGCTACAAAACAGCCTTTTTTACTACTGCAAGCACAAGAGCTTCTGAGAATGAAGCAGAGTGGGAGATCTACGAGCCAAGACAGGAACTTGAAGAAGAGGCAGTACACATAGGAACAGGTAGAGACAGGTCCTGCAGTTCGGAAAAAAATTCGAAAGGTTTGATTTTTAACCTTTCCTCAGTCATTTTAACACCTGAACAGAGTAATGTATTGAATCATGGACTAAGTTTTATACCTGCTGGATATTCCTCAATTAATGATTTACTGATTAACCTTAAACTCTTTGTTAGAAATATTTCATTGAAGTTGTTGAATGGTAACAGAGAGTTGCAATATTCCTGTCTATAGAAAACCTAGGGTTTTTACACCTACTAACATCCCTTTAGTAGAAGCCTTCTATAAGTTGTGTGTAGATGACATTTATAACTATATTTCTCATTCTTCAGGCAAAGGTCATAACAACTTAAGTAAAGATGAATATTTTTCGTTACTGGACTTAATGAAACAAGATGTTATCTGTTTCCACCCCACTGATAAAGGGGACGGTATAGTAGTTATGGATGTGTTATGCTGCCTGAATGCTCTGAATCTGATGTAGAATGATGAACAAACATATACCACGGTGAGTAGAACTGAGGTATTGAAACTGGATGATAGAATACAAAAAAGCACTGAAGGTTTATTAATGGAAGGTGTGATAGACAAAAATCTGTATGAATATTTTCTTGTTGAGAATGCAGTGATACCTAAAATCTATGGGCTACCCAAGGTACATAAAGATCAAGTGAACCCACCCATGTGACTGATAGTTTCTGTAGAGGGTGGGCCATAGAGCCCATGTCAATATATGTAGAAAATCAGTTCTGCCCTGTGGTCAATGGGGTAGGAAGCATTTTGAGGGACACTAAGGATTTTCTTAGTAAGTTGTATGACTAGTCTGCTGTGGAGTATAGAGAAGATGTTCTACTGGTGACCATGGATATATCTTCCCTTTTTACTTGAATTTCCAACGATGCTGGCATTGACAACATCAGACACCTCCTAGGTCGAGACCCTGCCTATGACAACAACAAAGTGTATTTGGTTTGCACATTACTAGAGCTCATATTGGGGTATAATGCTTTTGTATTTGAGGATAAATTCTATATACAAAACACAGGGGTGGCCATGGGCACAGTTTGTGCTAACAGTTACGCCAATATGGTTCTGGCTGAGTGGGAGATACAGTATGTATTCTCTGAACTGAATAATTTTAAGGGGTCCATCTTATATTATGGCCAATATGTGGATGAACTGTTCCTTGTTTGGGGAGATACCTTAGAGACTTTCAGTCAGTTTGTACAGTATTTGAACAGTACCACTAGCTTTCTTCGATTCACCTATGACTGGTCGAATGAGTGCATCTCATTTCTGGATGCAAAGGTTTGTAAAACTTTGGGAGGTTTGTACACGAGGCAGTATGTAAAATCTTGTAAAACCAATAATGTGCATTCTCAGAGTATGCATCCCAAACATGTGAAGCGAAATGTTCTTAGGGGACAGTTTTTTAGAACAGCTAGGCTGAATATTAAGGACAGTGACATGTATGATTCTTTTGAGACTCTAACAAATAGCCTGTTGAATAGGGGGTATGATAGCTCAGAAGTCTCTGTTGCACAGAATGATACGATTCTGTTGAGAGATACTCAGACCAAACCTTATTTTGAGGAACGGGTAGAACAGTCCACCTCTCCCAGTTTGTCACAAATTCCACCCACACGGATGAGTCTTACTTATTTTAAAGACTCAGGTTCTATCTGTGAGATAGTTACAAGACAATGGAAGGTTCTAGCCTCAGATGAAAAATGCAGGGCATTGTTAGGTGCCCCCTTTCTTTCTGGTTTAAGAATCGCCCGTCTGTTAAGAAGATGCTGTGTTATAAATCCTTGACCAAGCAGAACAGGAAAGTTGTCAGCGAGAGAATAGGCACATACCCATGTCGTCACTGCAATGTATGTAAATACATTAATACTGATGATCAGTTTATACATCCAGACACAGGAAGAGTGTTTAATGTCAAACTTTACGTTGACTGTGGTAGCCAAAATGTGGTCTATTGTGCCTTTTGCGAGGTTTGAAAATATTTCTATGTTGGCAAAACCAGCAGGTCCTTAAGAGGCAGGATTAGAGAGCATCTCTATAGTATAAATAGAAGTGATGACAGGAATGCGTTGTCAAAACATGTAAGAGCTGCACGATGCAATCACTGACACGTGACCTAAGACACTGAATTATAAATGCTGCTTGCTATATGTGTTTCAGTTGGATCTGATGAAGTACCTAGAAGGTTTGAAAGCACTCATGCTTGTTTTTTAAAATTTTATTCAGTGTTTATTATTTGTGTTTTATTAAATGGACTTTGTTTTACGTCTCTCTGCCTACCAGTTTTCTTCTTTTTTTGATACAGTTTTATATAGGCCTTTAGCAGTTCAAAAGAATAACACTTAACCATCTCCATTAATGAAACATTATGCTTTTAATATTGTTTCTCAAGCCAGAAAAGAAGATTCCACTTATTTTTCAGTGGTAAAGAACAATAGCAGTTCTGAGTACAGATTGCACATGACCATCCTGATTTAGAAGGTTAGTAATGTTCATAATCAATTTCCATTTGTCACATTATGTGACCAAGTACACGTTATGAAGAACAGAAATATTCAGATGATAACATGAACCAAGTACAGCAAGATCACTGGTATTTATTTGCAACCTGACAATATATTGAACCGGGATAAATGGATATACTTACCTTAACAAATTATATCAGTTTCAGCTAATGAAGCACTAAGCTAGGCAGCTTAAATTCCTTTTTAAAGGTGATCTACAAAACAGCAATTTTTTGTTGACATATATGCTTCTAGCGCTAAGCATGGATTATGAGGCCCATCCCCACATGCATTGGCTTAAAATATCAGACTTTTAACTTTCATTTACTGCTTAGCACTTTACTTATGATTTAACTAACTGCTGGCTTCTCGCCAATAACAGTCATTTCATCGAAGAGAAAGGATTTAACACATTGTTGATCTCAAAGATCTTTTCTTTTCTTACTTTAGAAAACAGACAAAGGAAAGTTTGAATTCTCCCAAGGTAGGTGTTATTTTTGTAATACAGGTATTACATAGTAAGGACATTTTTGGATGTCTGTACTTTATCATAGCTCCATGTTTTAGGTCAAATAATTTGCCAAACTCAATTTTTGTCAGTTATATTCAGACTGTATAGGATCAATTCACTGAAATAATGTAATTTAGGTAAACTGACAGAATTTTGATAAGATATGGGTGTTCATGTTGTGTACTATATGTGTCTGGGATATTTTTTTTACTTTGTTTTGCCACTGTGTATTTTTTTACTTTGGTAAAAGTAATCATTTAATAGCTTTGAAGAGATCTTAACAATGGGCCTGAATGTGTGTGTGTGTGTGTGTGTGTGTGTGTGTGTGTGTGTGTGTGTGTGTGTGTGTGTGTGTGTGTGTGTGTGTGTGTGTGTGTGTGTGTGTGTGTGTGTGTGTGTGTGTGTGTGTGTGTGTGTGTGTGTGTGTGTGTGTGTGTGTGTGTATTAATGCATGACAAGGTGTGGGTTATATTCTTATAAAACCACAGACAGATGAAATTTATGGCATGACACGTGTACTGTGTGCATTTTGTACATGCATGTGGTTTTATCCAGATATATCCCGCACACTCTGGAGTAAAATAGCGTTCTTACAAATTGGAATCTATAAAACAAATAAAAATGAAGAGCATCTGTATCAAGTTAACAAAACCCCTTATCACATAGCTATTTATAAGATTTCCTTAATGTCTGCCTTGGCCCATACCTCCTATCTAATTACTACGGAGCCCTTATGTATTAGGTCAAACACCATTCTCCTATCGCACTTCAACTACCACTGTAGCTAGGAGACTTATATAGCCTGTTACATGTATGGCCAGAAATTTCTGGACTTCACAAATGTAGACTCTCTGGATCAGATAGTTTGTACTGCAACTAGCGGGAAACAAAATCCTGGACTTGGTCCAAATCAATATGGGACAGCTCTCTTCCAACAAGTTGTAACTTCCTCCCTCATCAAATTGGACTATGAATCACACTCACCATAAGACTCAAGCCAGAAGCATCCTCAAATACCTTGGTATTCAGAGATTATGTGAAGTGAAGGCTAATCTACAAAAACTGAGTGATAACCTTCAACAACCCCTCTCCAACCTGATGACCTCACTGCACATGTGGAGCCCTTTATGACAAATTCTATCCACATGTAAATAGCTGCAAAGATGTATCTGTCCCATTCTGTAGAAAATGCAATCCCAGATTTAAAAGTAAACTCCTTTGGTGGAACCCAAATATAAACAGGGCTCTACAGGCAAAGAAAAAAATCATTGCACTCGATACTAAATTTAACTCAGGCATTATCAATAAACTTAGCAAACTGAATGTAAACCTCTTTTTTGTAAGATGGGTTGCCAACTGGCTGACAAACTGGCAACACACTTTCAAAGTGGGTGACTCCACATCAACAAGCAGACATGTCACCAGCGGGATGCCAAAAGGGTCAGTGCTGGACCCCCTAATGTTCGGTATATACTTCTCAGTCAGGCCAAAACTAAGGGACTGTGGTTGACCAATTCTTTGGATGGCTGCAAACAGGGTGCAATTATTGAATCCCCAAATGATATCAGTATGCTTCAGGAAGGTCTTACGCAGACCAATGACTGGTGTCTCAGTCACAGTCTCAAAATGAATGCAAAGAAATGCACCATCATTCCCTTTGATAAAATCAATGTCCCTTCACACTATCAAATTAACAACAATACCCTATGTATCTACGAAGTGGTAAGAGATCTGGGATCTCAAGTAGACTGCAACCTTAACTTGACCACCATGTATCTACTGTAGTAAGGAAGGCTTCTACATAGCACACTTGATTAACAAAGTAGGTTAAAACACCTCTATGCTTGTCACTAATCAGGCCCATAATTGTGCATAATGCCCCTTTTGGCATGTACCATACAAAGCACCTGCAGAAATTGGAAGGACCTCAGAGGTTTCTAACTAAGAAGATCAAGGAACTCCAACATGTGCCTTACACAGATTGACTAAAATCCCTGTCACTATACTCAGTATCATATAGACTTCTTAGGGGAGACTTATGCCTGGTTTACAGAGCAGTCTCTGACCCAAACCTAATGAATTTGCTGCACATCTGTAAATCAAATGGGATTAGAGATGCCAGCTACCTAGGACAAATTGTACAGAACCTCTACGACACTGTTCAAAAGAAACCTGGATGAGTGGATGGGGCACCGTAATGTCTTACCAATGACAGCACCCACAACCCTCCTGGAGATTACTAAATATAATCCAGGGTATCAAATATCTATGGTATTACATTGGGTTGAAACGGCTAGGCTTGAAATGACCTCCAGCTTGATAGCCTAGTAACCGCCTATAATCCTATGAAAATGTCAAAAATGATCTTGCTAAACTTTACAAGGAACTCTAGTCTCTGATCAAATCAAGCAAAGCTAGATAGGAGGTAAACATAGCCACCAAGGCAAAACATGAGTGTAAAGCTTTCTTTAACAATGTTAAAAGCATCATAAACAATACCCAGCACTGATAAGAGCTAATAATAAATGCAATCACATATTAAGACCCTGAATGTATAGCCAGGCTGGTAGCAAATAAATTTAGCACTAACTTCATTACTTCCTCTCCCTACATTCCCAGATCACATACCTACATCTACACCCCAGATCTGAATATCCCAAACATCTTCAGAGCAGTATCCAATGCCAAGAACATGGCTGGTATGGAGGTGGATAACATACCAGGCTGCATAATGAGGAGCCTGAAATAGGGCCTGTCAAACCCTGTACAGAGACTATTCAGTATCAGTGTCCAAATGTCCAAACAGGCTTTTTGCTGGATGAATGGATGACAGAAAAAGTCTTCCCTCTGTACAAAGGTGGGCCTTCAATGGACCCAGGTAATTATAGACCCATAAGTCTGACCAGCCTCATTTGTAAGTGCATGAATAGGATCAGTATGGAATAAATAATGACATAGGTAAGCTAAAACCTCTTGACCCAAGCCAGTTTTTTTTCAAGATTATATTCTGCCTGCTTAATCTTGTTGACTTCTTAAAGAAAGTTACTGAAGCAATGGAAGATAGAAAGTTAGTACTTGACACATAAGTAGATCTTGCAAAGGCATTCAATACCATCCCACACTCAGGTATTGTTGACAAACTGTCAGAGCTCAATGTTAATTCCAGTGTCACTATTCGGATAGCAAACAGGCTCACAGATAGAACCTAGTAAATTAGGGTAGGTGGCTATTCTTCCTCCAAAAGACCTGTCACTATGGTGTTTCCCAGGGTTTTGTCTTTAGGGAGCTCCTCTCTGGCATTTCCTTCTCAGAGGTAAAAAAATAATGTAAAGGATTTGTGGCTGACCAAGTCTGCAGATTACTGTAACCTTGGTGCCATCATAAACTCTCAAATGGACGCCAAGATCTTCCAAGAGGGTATTTCTCAAACAAATGGCATGTGTCATAACCATGGACTAAACTAAATCCCCAAAAAATGCATAATAGTCTCATTTGACTATCATGACTTCCAATATATCTACTGGATCAACAACACAACCTTAAAAGTTGATGTGGACATTAGAGACCTAGAAAATGATGTGGACGTCAATCTGTCCTTTGATCGCCATGCATCCAGTGTTGTAAGAGTGTCGTTTTCATTGTACAGCTTATAAGTAAAGGTATACCATGTACATCCAGGGATGTGATCATGCCACTGAATTCGGCATTTATTAGGCTGATCACTGAATATAATGCCTTCTCTGTATATACCTGTCTAAACACATAACATAACTCTTCCTCACCAACAAAATCAAGGTCTTAAATAATAAAAGCTGCAATGACCATCTCAAACTTGTTCTTCTTCTCAGTATCATACAGGTTTCTGTGGTGTGATCTCTATGACCCACATGAAAAACCTAAAAAGGCCCTATCTTTTCTGATCCACTGTACATCTGCAAGTCCATTGGTGAAATAAACACCTACTTGAGAGGCAGATATATATATATATATATATATATATATATATATATATATATATATATATATATATATATATATATATATGTGTGTGTGTGTGTGTGTGTGTGTGTGTACTTTTGAAGAACAAAAGTTCACTACTTCGAACTTCAAAAGTACACCCACACTAACGCGAAAGTGCACTTTCACAAAAGTGCACTTTCGCGACCCAGCTAGACCGAACGGGCTAGCATTCATGGACCTTAGAATTAGGGCACGGGTTAGGGTAAGGGGATAGTTAGTAGGGCTATCCCCTTACCTTGACCTGTGCCCTAACCCTAAGGTCCATGACTATCCCACCACAGTGGAGGACATAGCCCATTTTTCAATGTCATTCATTGTGGTGCGGTAAGTTCGGTCTAGTGAGCTTAAGCAAAAGTGCACTTTCATTAAAGTGCACTTTCGCTTAAGTGTGGATGTACTTTCCCATTTCAAAAAAGTTAATTTTTGTTGTAGGTATGTACACCCATATATATATATATATATATATATATATATATATATATATATATATATATATATATATATGGGTCTACTTCTTTTGACCTAACTTTCATTTGCCTGACACTCATTTGCCTGAGACCAAATGACTGAAATTTCATTTGCCTGACACTTCATTTGCTTGACACTTCATTTGCCTGACAAGTATTATTAGCAAGAAAATGGAATATGCCCCCTTCCCCACTGCAGTGCGACCCTGGAGTTAGAATATATAGTTAGGGGGGGTGTAGGGGGCACAGCTCCCCACTTCATTTCAGATGATATTGTTAACTTTTGATGTAATATTGCTTAGTAACAGAAAAGTAAGTGGGGGGCTTTGCCCCCCACACCCCCCCTAACTATATATTCTAACTCCAGGGTCGCACTGCAGTGGGGAAGGGGGCATATTCTATTTTCTTGCTAATAATACTTGTCAGGCAAATGAAGTGTCAGGCAAATGAAATTTCAGTCATTTGGTCTCAGGCAAATGAGTGTCAGGCAAATGAAAGTTAGGTCAAAAGAAGTAGACCCATATATATATATATATATATATATATATATATATATATATATATATATATATGTATTACCTTCAAGTCCTCACTTGGATCAGTCACCTGTAATATTGGTGAAAGAGTTTGAAAAGGAACATTAAAAATGCTTCTGGTATCTTGACATGCAATATTTCCCCTGTAGTGTGGTACATTTAAGTGGAGTTGATGTGGGGGTGTATGGGGGGTTGTAAAAATAACAGTTTTTGTTTGAATCTTTGTGACTCGAGGTGTTGTGCTTTCAAATGTATTTGATTCCAGCTATTTTAGTTTATGTTTTAATATTCAGACTTTGTATAGTTCAAATGCTTGATGTCGACTCACATATATATCTATCTCTCTCTCTCTCTCTATATATATATATATATATATATATATATATATATATATATATACATATGTGTGTGTGTGTATATATATATATATATATATATACACACACACACACACACACACACACACACACACACACACACACACACACACACACACACACACACACACACAAACATACACACACACATACAAACACACACAAACACACATACACACGCTCACGCGCACACATAGAAAAAGAGAGAGATACCTATAGCTATATGTTGTCCAATAATTGTGGTTTCAATGTTCTGGTAACACTCTTTCTGTAAAACAGTACTGACTGCTTTTTTCTTTTAGAACTTCTAAGAGTGACAGGAAAATTTCTGATTTTATCTGCTCATCTCAGATAACAGCTAGCCAACTTATCAACCATGAGAATTGCTGCGACTTCAGATATTAGAACAGCTAGTGCCTGTGCCCTTTGACTTCAGTACACTATTGGGTACTTTCCCTCAAGGTAAATATTGATTTTTGTAATATAGCTATTACATGTTCAGAACATTTTTGGATTTCATTACTTTATCATACATTGACCAGACTCATTTTTTGTTGGCTCTATTCAGACTGCATAGGAACACCAGTGAGTTATTCACTGAAATATAAGGCTTACTTCAGAAAAGCATTGGAATGTAATTGGACTTTTGTGCAGTTATGCACTAAATTGCAGTAATTTAGCTCTAAATACGTCAACATTCTGAATTTGATCCCTTTGACATTTTGGCCATATTTCACAATGTCATTTACCACATCAGTATCAGCTGAGGACTTGAGCAGATACACTTAAAAGTTTTATTCTCTATCTAATAATCCAACCCATATCAATTAATCCCCAAACCCTAACACTGGGCAATGTCATATGGCCATCTCCATTGATGAATTGGGAGTCTTATACAACTATCAATAAATGCACCCAGAGGTTTCTAGATTTCATAAGTGCCATCTGCCTAGGAGCAATTGTACATCTACTCAAGAGAGGGAGAAAAATATCTGACCTTGTCCCTCTGAATGCTGTCTTTGGCTTTTCACCTACTAATGTTATCCCCCTCTTGATAAAATCTGACTAGCTTACTGTCACCTCCTCCTCCACAAATTATTTACAGATTTAAAAAAAATCAATTACATTCAGGGACAACTCCAGGGTCAGCCTTATATCTGTGTGCAAAGACTTTAAGAATTCCAAAAGCTCTTTTTATCCTTCTAACTAACCAGTTTATAGATAAACTAAACTAGTGCCTATTAGGCATATATATATGGTGGGAACATCAGGGATAAATGCCCTATGGTAGACTTCTCAGATGAACAAACATTAGAAACTGAGATGGCTTCTATGAACTATTTTCCACCTTCATTTAGAAAAGGAGTGTACGCAGGACCTCAGAGATCTGAAGTACATAATTAGGAATAGTCTGAATATGAAATGAGTGTAGCTAACTCTTAAGAGGGATAATCCCATGGCTTGTTTTCATCTATATATGGAGTATTTGAAAGAATGCTGAATAATGCACTGAACTTGAAGGGAACACTACTACCGGTTTTAAATTCTGAAGCCACAACAATTGTCCTGCTTGACAAAGGTAGCATTTTCCTCTCCCTCTTACCCCAATCAGAACTAAAAATAAGGGCTCACTGGGGCAAAATAATATACCACCTACCTTGTATTTAGCAAAGAGCCAAGTGCTATTGTGGAATCTTGCTTAATTTTTTTTTAATCTCGGCCTCTATACAGTGTGTGCGATCTAACTCTGGAAAACAGCTGTTGTGATGCTTGTATGTAAGGGTGGTAACTGACCCTAGATGTTATCATCCATTTTCCTCACTAGAATTTTCTGTAAAGTCATGGAGCAGAATTTAATCAGGCTCATTACCAGTGAAATTGGCAGCTTACACATTCTCAATTCATCATAGTACGGTTTTGTGAAGAACAGGTCTTGCTTGTTTAATTTGGATGACATTTCTTAAGGTATTTATGATAACACTAATAGGGTAATTCTATCTGTGCCACTTATTTATGCCTTGTCAATTCAATAAGTACATTTCGACATGCAGGTATTCTGGATAAATGTAGTAGCTTATATATTACCCAAGCATTACTTGAAGGATTGTGAAATGTTTCTATGACTATATACAGGCTGAAAACTGGTGGTGGTGCTTATGTATCTCTTTTTCTGTCTTCTGCCTGAGAACCATTAAGCTCTCTATTATTAATCTGTCATCCACTTCTCAGTGTGTGACAGCTGATTGTAGGAACTGTCACTTAGGTAGGCAGTGGAAATTTGTTTCTATCCCAGTCAGTCCCCCTCTGTACATGCCAGAAGTGTTGCATGGATGGTATGCAATGCACTAGTTTTTACTAGTTTCTGCCACTGTGTGCAACATAATCAAACCCCTGTACTGCTACAGATAGCACCTCTATGTGATCTTTGGCATCTAATGGTAGATTCTATCACAGAGACTATGGCCAGACCCCAACAAGGACAGACAAGCAGGTAAAGCCACATCTTTCCTCTCATACATACTAGCTGCATTTGGAGCCTGGGGTACTATTTCAACTCACACCACTTTGACCACATTCAGTGCTTTATACCTCTGTGCTACAAGTGATGGTACCTTCTTAGAGTAGTTTCGTGTGGAATCATTCATTCCTTTGTGGTGGGCCCCCTTTTCTTTGGCATCTACTTCTCTGATGTGAAGACAGATTTCCAAGGTTTATGGTTGATCAAGTGTTTGGATGAATCCAGCCAGGGTGCCATTAGTGATTATCTCACAGACAAGTTGGTACGTGTTGCCTACCAAGATATGTCTGCATAGGATTTGCTATTTTCATGTTTCTTTTATGTAATCCAATATATTTTTGTTTATGCTTCATCTTGAATGGTGTCACTTCTCCTCCACTCAAAAAAAGGCCATCAAGAGATTGTTTTATATGTTGCATATCATCGATCTGTGTGATTTGGTTACATTGAGTGAATGCAGCAATCACAATTCACTTTCTCTTACTGGTTTGCTTGCCTAACTTGCATGCCTAGATTTCACTTATTATGGGTTATTTTCGTCACTTTTCAGTGTTTTGGTTTTATATCTTATCATTTGGTTGAATAAACTGTGAACAGATTGCAGATGACTGCCAGCTAGGAGCAGACATTGAATCCCAGATGACATAGCCGTTTTGCTGGAATGTCTGTCTCAAATAAATAACTTGTGCCAAAATCATGGTCTGAAACTAAATGCCAAAAAATGCATTATTGTATCCTTCGGGAAGTCATCTACCCCAAGCAAGTACAATATTGACAATGCGCCCCTAAGAGTTGACCCAGTTGTTTGGGATTTAGGAACTTATGTGGACAGTGACATAACATTTGAACAACATGTGTCTTATTGTTGCAAGAAAGTCCTTCTATATTTCACAGCTTATAAACAAAGAGATTTTGTCTAGCTCTAGGGATGTCATTGTCCCCCTTTACTCAGTTCTCATTAGACCAGTCATTAAATATAATGCTGCCTTTGGCATGTATCTGTCTGGACAGATGAAACAAATGGAACACCCCCAGAGAGAGCTTATTAAAAGGATACAAGGCCTAAACAACATGTCCTACATGGGCCAACTCAAAGGCCTATCACTGTACTCAATATCCTATAGACTGCTAAGACATGAACTGTGTCTGGCATACAAGGCATTCTCTGACCCATTACTGATGGATTTACTGCACATCAGTAAATCAGTGCTATGCTGAGGGATCTAAACCTCTTCTGCTATGCCAGTTTGAAAGGACAGTTATATTTTGCAGAGGATACTGCTGCTGTGGAACAGACTCCCCATCCACATAAAACAAAGTTCATTCCTGTATATTTTCAAGTGCAGCTTAGATCTATGGATGGGAAACAGAAAATTTGTCTCATTCATGGATTCCCCATAAAATTATCTATGGTATGATTTCAGTTATTCTTATTAGAGGTAATATATAGTTATCAACCATGGGATGGGTATGATCAGTCTATAACTTAATGGGATAGGTTATTTTGAGCACAAAAAGAGAAACTGGGTAGGCTTAAAATGGCCCCCAAATGCAGCTATCCTAGTACTTACCTTGGAACCTATGAGCCTATGAATCAGACAGACTGTTGGCATTGTTTATAAGCCGTGCAATATAGAAGGACTTTCTTACAACAATAATCAAATGCTGGTCAAAATGGGTCATGTCCCTCAGTGATGATGACAACATCAGCAGACTCATATCCTAAATTTAGCTACTCTGAATCAGGATTTGATAGCAGTTCTTCACTTTGCTATCATCCAGGAACTTTGCAGGACTTCAGGACCAGTACAGATCATTGTTTGTCTTTTGGACTTCACATCAGCTGATTGTTTTTCCTTTTGTCATCTGTTGTTGAATATCCGTCTTTAACCATTCATCTTGCGAGATGGCTAGTGATCCCTGCAGTGGTTTCACTCCTTCTTTATGGACCTTCCATCATTACTGCTTTAAGAAGTTCCATAAAGAGATAAGTTATGGATACTGGGAACATTTTCATCACTGATTTGACTTCACTGGATGACTTGTATTTTCATGAATGCTTGTCTTTTTTCCAGTCTTCAGACCTTAAGCTTAAACACTTATTTGTTAGTTTTGTTATTATCCTCCATCTCTGAGGCTTTGTCCAAGTGTTTCTGGACTAATGAATTTCTTATGATTGTTTTCCTCATCTGTGTCTGCTTCATTGCTCATTTTAATTGACTATTAAGAGCTGCTCATTAGTTTGAACATCTTTTCATTATCCACAATTGCTTATCAATCTAATAGCACTTCCCCGGTGAAGCAAATGTTATGAGAAACTTTTCTTCATATGCTTTACACTACTTAAACAGTATTTATTGAATGTACTTTCATGTATGGATAAACTAATTTTCGTTTATTTTCTTATGACTGTCCATTTTATTTTGTAATTTCCATTCATTTATATTTCTTCTTACATTTTCTTATAATCAGGCTTATTCATTATCTGTGTCTTGCTTCAGTATTATAAAGTGCTTAGGTGTAAGCATTCTGGTAAACTTAAAATTTAGCAATGAATGCTATCACCTGTACATGAATCCATGTATTTGTTACACATTTTACTTGTCTGCAATTTACAAGAATGTATAGTGAAAATTGTGGCTAATGTTGTAGGGAGCCTTGTTGCCTATCTAACAGTGTTAAGACAAGTTGTGCATGGGTTATTTCTCTATTTTGCCATATATTCCATATTGAATTGTTTCTCAGTGTCATGAAGCAAGGCCAAACTGTCTTTCTGCTTACTTCTGTACCACTTACTGCTACTTTATAAAGCAGTTAACTTTAAAAAAGAATGAGTCTATATAAACCACTATTTAATACACATGCTCTGCTGTAGTAGTCATGATTTGGAGACTGCCTTCTTCAGGAATGCCGCACAGTCATAACTGACCAGTTTATTTTCCGTAGGATTGTACTGTATTTTGAAAAATATTTTAAACCCACACAAACCTCAGTGCTAGTCCATTAGGACATGGCATGCAGTGTATATAAAAGTGTTGTTGGTAAACTGTAGTACTGTTCTATTTTATGGCATAATACTGTATGAGTGAATAGTCAATGTCTGTATATACATAAATGGATTTCAACAACAGCCTAAGTACAGGCATTAAGATTGATGTTGTCACAAAACTGAAGTGCTCTACACAGGATTAAAAAACGAAAATTCAGAATTAGTTGTCTGAATTGCAGGTGCTCTATTCTTTTACATCCACCCCTATCCATTACTTACTAGCAGTATAGTGAGGTGAGATGTTCTTGTAGTAAATACTAATTTTGTTGACTGTGTTTTACTTCTTGGTATCTTGCAGTCACTTTGTATTTTGCACTCACATGATTTTGATTTCCACTAACATAAGCAGTGCAATTTTAATATTATAATTGCTTTGTCTGTAAAAGTGAAACCACTCTACATATGGAATATTAGTCTTTTTACCACCCCTCAAATATAACCATCGGTTATTTGTCTCTAGAAATATAGAAAAGTTCTTTGATTTAATCAAGCAGTTTTGTATCTAAATAGAGCATTTCATTGTATATTGATATTGTATTATCTTGAAGGGCTTCCTTATATGTCCATAATCTGTGGTAACTTGAGAATGACTTGCTCACTAAAGTTATAGTGAAACAAATGATCGCAATAGCCTCCCTACTTGTTGTTTAGGTAGTGGTTCACATCCCCAGATTTATACAACTATCGAGATAGTATATGTAAATTCAAGGTATGTGAGAATAGTATGTCTAAAAAAAGGATATTTTAAGCTATCTCATTACTTTACGTGTAATAGGCAGCTTTTGAGCATTTGCAGATGAGGGCACATTGACCAAGAGACTGGGCTTTGCTCTTCTATAATAGAAGCATGTATTTGATTCTGGGTAACACAGAGATCCCAGCACCAGCTTAACTTAAAAAGGAATACATTACAGCAGGGTCTTCAGGCAGATAGCCCAGTACCAACCTATGAACCTATGAACCTATTGTTATTCACCATAGTTGATTAAATGTATGCATCTTGTGATTTGGAAGACTGTTGTTTAAGACAATAATTTACTAGTAATCTGAAAAGGCATCCTCTGAATAAATGCACTCTGAACTGATACCTGTAGCAATTTCTTTAATGCTTACTCTTTTATGAATAGACATAATAATGTTATTTATGCATAGAACTGATTTAATCTACTTCAGTGAAAATCATCACAAATAAGAAAAGAGCTCGTGTATATTCTTAATAGCTTTATTCACCAGATATTTTGACTGCCTGTAGCATTTCTTATCAGTATTAAGCCTGCACATTTTATTTTCTTTCTTAAAACAACTAGTGTTAAATTTGCCTTTTTTCTGTCAATTAAAAATGATACGTTGACCCAATTATTTTTCAGTTGAAATAGTATATGCTGTTGTACCTCCGTGCTACTTACTTCATGGAGGCCATGTTTCCGCATAGGAATCACATTCTCTCCATAGGAATCACATTCTCATTTTTTTCCTTAAAAAACAAACACTTCTATAGTCTCTAGTAAAACTAATTGTAGGATATTTTAGTTAATTATCACTGTTACTTACACAGTGTGTTTTATTTCTTGTAAGAAAAACTAACTCCAGGTGATATAGGTTGCAACAACTAAGAGTAAAACTATACAGTTTTAGAGTTGGTGAAACATTGTAACACATTGTTCCGTGCGTGTGTCAAAAAAAAAAGAATAGCGCTCTACAATTTTCTTTTAAACACTGATCATATAATAGCTATACAGAAGCAATATGTGTCTACATTTCTATATGCCTCACTCAATAGTCAGTCATTGGCACTCTTTCTTATCAGTAGCTTATGATCAATATAAAATAGCATGTGTTGTTGTACTGAAAAACTGTGTGCTGGACTTATCACTCCATAGCTGTGTTTTCTTTTGCTGTATGAAAGACTTCCAGTTGGCAGACATTTCACCAGGCGATATTTTTATTTTTTTATAAACCTACCATACTTCAGTTGTGGGTGTATGCCCCTTATAATACAGTTGTATATCATATAAACAAATTTTATGATCCAAATTTTTAGTTAGCTTGGGTAGTCTTGTTGACTGTGCCACGGCATTAAGGGCTAAAGGCCTGACTTTATCCAAAGTGTCTAGGGATTGATCAGTGTCTTGTGCATATGAGGGCTGACAAAGGGAGAATGTGCATGCCCATCTTGATGGGGAGAGGGTTGCTCTAGCACACCTCACTGCTGATCCCCTAGTGGAGGCAGAGGGTGCATCGGGTATATTACCCTTAGGATAGTGGGCATTATGTCTGAATTGCCATGGAGGTGGGATGATATATTAGCATGCCCCATTGCTCATTTGGCCTTTGATATTATGAGTATGCACTTGGAGTGAAGAGTTAGGGCTTAGAAAAACAAGCCTTAACAGCAGTATGACACTGCTGCACATTCTGTCACCACACAAGGATCAGAGTTAGCCTGCATGTAGAAATGAGAGCCAGTAAACCCAGTGTATGAGGACAGGCCCTGGGGCAAGCCAATGGTCACCTATGAGGAACACAAAAATGTGAGTCTTTTCTTTGTAGTATGAATAGCAGGAAGGAAATATGCACTAAAATACTGCTTAATCAGCTTTATGTAGGTACAAGCATAATGCTGCAACATGTTTGCTTCCCTTGTATATAGCAAGTACTATAATACATTTTCTGCTTACCCATAACCTTTGGCTAGTGTGTTTAAGCTGTTTGAGAGCTCAGTCTCACCAAAGCATATGATTTTTACTAGATGAATATTTAGAGGTACAATATACTGCACTAAATTGTGTTATAGTCTGTTAAATGAAACATTTTTTTCTTACTTCATTAATTGCCACCTGTAATACTACTGAAGCCGTATACTAATTTAATTTTCCATTTTGTTTTTCCCTTTTGATTGGATAGGAAGTTATATGACCCCCTCCCAACATTTCAAAACACTTAATTAGCCCATTGCATTCTAACTGTCCAAAGAGTGATAGTGTGACAAGCCTTATAAACTAAATAAGGAATATATATATATCCAGAGTGGTGTGGTGTTGGTTTTTGTAAATAAGGAATATGTATTTTACCATATCAGCTGTGTCAAACTGCATTTTCTATACACATTTGTTCCAAGTTCCCCATTATATAAAGAGTTACAACATGATTTTGATAGTGTAAATATCTGGGTCATCAAAAATAAGCTTAAAGTTAGCATTTCTAAAGCTACCTATACAGTTTTGAAACTACTCACAAATTAACAATTAGTTACCCTGTAATTACAACAAACTGGTAAATTAACACATTTACTTATATAATTACCCAGAACTACAACTACTTATCCCTCTCTTATAGAATGTGTCACAGATAAGGCCCTTAACTACAAATCATAACAAGTGCTACACAAGATCGTCACAATCCCCAGGGAGAATATGAGCTCCACTTACAAACTTCTTCTTCTTTCGGCTGCTCCCTTTAGGGGTCGCCACAGCAGATCAACTGTTTCCATTTCTTCCGATCCTCTGCATCCTGCTCTGTCACACCAACCACCTGCATGTCCTCTCTCACCACATCCATAAACCTTATCTTAGGCCTTCCTCTTTTCCTGTTACCTGGCAGCTTCATCCTTAGCATCTTTTTCCCAATATACTCGGCATCCCTCCTCAGCACATGTCCAAACCAATGTAATCTTCTCTCTCTGGCTTTGTCTCCAAACCTTCCAACCTGGGCTGACCCTCTAATATACTTATTCCTAATCCTGTCCATCCTCGTCACACCCAGTGCAAATCTTAACAACTTCAACTCTGCCACGTCAAGCTCTGACTCCTGCCTTTTTGTCAATGCCACTGTCTCCAACCCATATAACATAGCTGGTCTCACTACCCTCTTGTAGACCTTCCCTTTCACTCTTACTGGTACTCGTCTGTCACAAATCACTCCTGACACTCTTCTCCACCCACTCCATCCTGCCTGTACTCTCTTCTTCACCTCTTTTCCACACTCACCATTACTCTGAACTGTTGATCCCAAGTACTTAAACTCATTCACCTTTGCCACCTCTACTCCCTGCATACTCACCATTCCTCTATCCTCCCTCTCATTTACACACATATATTCTGTCTTAGTACTGCTGACTTTCATTCCTCTTCTCTCTAGAACATATCTCCACCTCTCCAGGGTCTCCTCCATCTGTTCCCTACTCTCACTACAGATCACAATGTCATCTGCAAACATCATAGTCCACGGGGACTCCTGTCTGATCTCATCTGCCAACCTGTCCATCACCATTGCAAATAAGAAAGGGCTCAGAGCTGATCCTTGATGTAATCCCACCTCCACCTTAAACGCATCTGTCACTCCCACCGCAGACCTCACCGCTGTCACACTATCCTTGTACATATCCTGTACCACTCTTACATACTTTCCTGACACACCCGACTTCCTCATACAATACCACAACTCCTGTCTAGGCACCCTGTCATATGCTTTCACTAAATCCACAAAGACACAATGCAACTCCTTCTGACCTTCTCTGTACTTCTCCATCAACACTCTCAGAGCAAACATCGCATCTGTAGTGCTCCTTCCTGGCATGAAACCATACTGCTGATCACTAATCATCACCTCCCTTCTTAACCTAGCTTCCACTACTCTTTTCCATAACTTCATGCTGTGACTGATCAGTTTAATCCCTCTGTAGTTACTACAGCTCTGCACATCACCAAATTTTGCCAAACCATACATGCAGAAAACAGCTCCACTTACAAACTATGATTTCTTAGACCAATACATAAGTGTGTAATTAGAGGAACTACAAAAATAATACCAATTCACCTACTTTGATCACAGATTTGAATACCTCTTCAGTAGTAGTCAAAAATCAAACTGCTTCCCATTTCCAAAACATGTCATACCCCTCCTAGACATGTCACGCCACTCCTAGCCACTCTCACCTTTCTCCTCTTTACAGAGAGTTACTGTCCTAATTCTTCAACAGATTTTCCACTGACTTGTTACTTTATTACCGAAGATCAACCTTTGACACAGTAGTACTAGCCATACAACCAAGCAAACTCTGATAGACCTGCACTAACCGTACAACCAAGCAGCCTCTAATACAGAAGTTCTAACTTTACAATCACAATTATGCCTAGCTATTGGTTGAAACAGCATTGATAGAATCATGTCTGCAAATTGGAACCACACCCCCTAGAAATAAATAAAAGAGCCAGAATACCCCTTTGCAAACTTGCAGTGCACCTCAAAAGGCACAGCACTG
This sequence comes from Protopterus annectens, assembly GCF_019279795.1. NCBI lineage: Eukaryota > Metazoa > Chordata > Ceratodontiformes > Protopteridae > Protopterus > Protopterus annectens. The sequence continues at coordinate 1,065,675,501 of NC_056728.1, read as the reverse complement.
AACATGTTAACCTTTGAATAATTAATCCCACTTCATGGTTTGATAATCATCAAAACATTAAACAGTTCCATGAAGGGATGAACCTTCTCCAAATGGGAAATGTGTAAATATGCATAGACGTATCTACTAAGCAATAAACCTCTGTCAGAAATATAGAAGCAGAGCTCAGTGTTAGAAATAAAACTATGACTATTCTGAATAAATCCCAGTATATCTAATTTGCTCATGAAGCTGCAGAAAGCACAGTTCAGTGCGTAGTATAAACAGATTTGTCTTCAGAATTAGAAAAATAAGTCTCATTTTGCACAACTTGCAGCCCTACTTCTTGTAATCTGGTAAAATATATTTACTTTTAGGTTTATGGACATTTTACAATTTGCATCTTTTAATATCAATCCTCAGTCTTCCATGCTGGTAAATTGTATTCTCTATCTATATTTTAGGTTGTGTACATATTACTATTTTGTATTTCTATGCCTAGGCTATGGTTAAAAAAGTCCATGTACCAGCTCACCAATCCGGATATCAATATCACTATAAGTAAATAAACACATCAAGAAGCAATGCTACACACCCACATGCAAGCACAAGTGTTAGTACCAACTCCAGATGTTTACCCTATCCTGACTCCACCTATTGTCAACATCTGTTAAGATCAGCTGCTCTGCAACAGCATCTGAATGCATGAGCTGCCTCAGTCTAGCCTGTTCACATTGCCCCTTGGACCCAGCTGCAAACTTTGAAATTTTGCCTAACAAATAATCAGGTCTACCCAAGAAATATTTACTTACTGTCACAATTGCTCATATATCTCTGAAAAACATGCTATTCTCAACACAGATCAGATGACAGTGTAGAATCCACAGAATAGAATATGGAAATATTACTACAATGGAGCCAGGCCAAACCCATGAGGAGGATGGCCCCACTGTTGTAGAAGGAAGTAGCAGTTCATAAAAATCACAAAAACTGATAGGCCAAAGAAGAGCCATAAAGACAATAAAGTGGACTATTGAGGATAAGAAAAAAAATATGTATTGTTACTATTATGCAAAAAGCCCGGAATTTCCAGACACAAGATTTACAAAACAATTAAGAGAGAAATTAGAGGAAAGAAAATACTTTCACAAGAAAAACTGTCAGAAGCTTAAAATGAAAATTTGTGTTCATTAATACAAAAGATTTGTTAGAAACAGTATATAGATCAAGAAACCTTGATCTGTTTGGAAAAAGAAGCATCTGAGGAAGTGCGAAAATATAAACAACAAAACCAAGCGATATTTGAAAAGTATAAAAAAAGAAATATGGACATGGGAAAGAAAGAGAGATTTGATATGGTGCAATTTTTATGCAAAGGAGAAAGCCGAGTTAATCAACATAATGAAGGCAGCCCCAAAGATATTTGAAGAGAAATACATGCAAAGGCATCCAGAAATGGAAAATTTTACAATAAAAAAGATAATATCACAAAGATGGAACATAGAAGAGAAGATCAGTAAAGCAGAAGTAAAAAAAAATAGAAGTTGAAGTTACGGAGTGCCTGCGAAGTGAAGGATTAAATGTAGAAGGTCTAACACAGGTTACATCACAGCATGATGGAGTGAGTCCCAAAAGTAGGGAGAAACAGGAAGATCAGGAAACATCTGAAGAAGAATATGGACATGGGAAAGAAAAACAGATTTAATATGGTGTAATATTTATGCAAATGAGAAAGCAAAACTAACCAATACAAAAAGAACAGCACCAAAAATATTTGAAGAGAAATACAGGCAAAGGAATCTGGTCATGGAAAACTTTACAATACAAAAAATAAGAAGACAAAGAGGAAAAGTAGAAAAGGAGATTAGTAATGGAGAAGTTAAAGAAATAGAAACTGATGTTATGGAGAACCTGCAAAGTGAAGGATTCAGTGTAGAAAATCTAATTCAGAAAGCACCACAACAGGATAGAGTAATGGATATCCAAATTAAGGGGAAACCAGTGGAACTGGAAGCAATTGATCAGATGTCATATGAAGATAATTTGGAGCTTTCCACAGGAAACCAGTCTAAACGTTCACTTGAAGCTAGACAGCAAGGAAAGGAACAGGAAACTGATGCAGTCACTGCTGAGGAGTGATAGGGCAGTGAGCTCCCATATGATAGAGCAACGGATGGCACAGAATGAAATTGATGAGACTGTGTCACAAGAAGATGCTATAGAACCTTCTATAGAATGCCTGCAGGAATTGGGAAACAAGGTATGTGCCCTCAGTTTGGAAGAAAATGAGCTAAGAGAAGAATTGCTTGATTTAATCGACATGGACAGATATATCAAGATCAATGAAAGAAATAGAGTGCAGAAGGTTAATAAAACCCAAAAAGTCAGAAGTCTGATAAAACAAATGAACACAGTAATTAGGACTGTCCATAGAGATCCATGCGATATAACAGAAGTAAACAGAATATATTACTGTGCAGCTAAATTAATAACTGATAAAGTTCTAACACAAATACACAGGCTAGTGAGGGAAAGGAAGGGGAGAAATCGAATACCATCATGGGGATATTCAAAAGAGAAAATTATAAAGCAATTAAGACAAGAAGTGTCGCTGTTAGAAGACTATAGAAGAGGGAATAGATCAACAAAAATACTAAGAAAGATAGATGTGATAAAAGCAACGCACAGTATTAGAACAGACCAGGATCTATCATGCACTAGCGCAAATAACAAACTAAAAATTTCAGCACAGGCAGAAAAACTTAGAAGATACGAAGATAAATATAAAGGAAAAGTGCTAAATATGCAATTTATTGATGACCCAAAAAAGTTTTGTAGAGAACTGGGAAATAAGGTAAAAGGAATTGAAAGACCACAAAAAAAAAGAAGAAATAGCTACATTTTGGAGAAGTATCTATGGAGATCCTGTGGAACATAACAAAGATGCTAAATGGATAGAAGAGGTAAAAGAAAGAATAAGAAGTTTAAAGGTACATGATATGAAATGGGATGAAGTAACAGAGAGACTGAAACAAAATTAAGAAAAGCCTCTAATTTGGAAAACTCTAGACCCAGATGCAGTACCTAACTTCTGGTTAAAAGTATTAACATCTTAGCACGAAGATTTAGCCATGAGTAAGAACTATTTATATGCACACCCAGAACAGACACCAGCCTAACAACAAGAAAAACAATGCCCCTTTTTAAGAGTGAACCTGCAAGATACCCTAAAAATTATAGACCAATAACTTGCCTACTGACGACGTATAAACTAGACATGGGAATTGATGCCGGCAGAGTTTATAGTCATTTAGAAGAAAACTCAAAGAACAAAAGGGCAATAAAAGAAAGGCATATGGAACAAAGGATCATTTGTTGTTAAATAAAGTCATAGCGGAGAATTGTAAAAGGGGGAAGAATCTAAGTATGGCATGGATTTACTACAAAAAAGCATTTTATAGTATCCCTCATTCATGGATAAAAGAGTGCTTAAAAATGTATAAGATACATCCCACACTGATCAACTACATTACAGTGACCATGAAACTGTGACAGACTACTTTGCAATTAAGTATAATAAATGAAGAAAACTGAGTACAAAAAATATATCCACGGGAACCTTGCCAAAGCAGTACAAGTAACGTCCACCACAGGAACAGTTATCTTAACGCAATTTAATAAAGGAATACAAGCGTTTTCGCCGCCAAAAATGCTTGTATTCCTTTATTAAATTGCATTAAGATAACTGTTCCTGTGGTGGACGTTACTTGTACTGCTTTGGCAAGGTTCCCGTGGATATATTTTTTATATATTTTTTGTACTTTGCAATTAAGCCATGATAAAGGACAAATTGTTATCCCAGGGATTAAAATTCAAAGGGGGATATTCCAGGGTGACTCTCTGTCACCGTTACTATTCTGCCTTGCCCTTAATCCATTAAGCTGTTTACTCAACAGCTCAGGCCATGGCTATAATCTGGCTCCTAGAAAACAACAAAGTATAAAGACTTCTCACCTTCTCTTTGTCGATGATTTAAAACTGTATAGCTCATCAGATGAGGAACTGAAAGCACAACTGCAAGTTGTCAAAACCTTTTCAGATGATATAAGAATGTCATCTGGTCTTGATAAATGTGCAAAAGCAACCTTTAAAGCAGGAAAACTGCAATGCCAGGAAAACATAAATTTGGGACAAGAATGTGATATAAAAGAACTTGAGCAAGAAGGAGTGTATAAATATTTGGAAATCGATGAAGGCTCAACAATAAAACATGAACAAATGCAAATAAAACTTTAGTTGGGAATATTTCAGAAGTCTTAAATTAATCCTGAAAACAGCACTGACATCTAGGAACAAAATCCAAGCTATAAACCAATTTGCTCTTCCTGTCCTAACTTACAGTTTTGGAATGACTGACTAGCCCCAAAATGTGTTGGATAGATTATATAGGAAAACAAGAAGGATGCTTCAACTCACCAAATAATTTATACAAATCAGTGCATGCCAAGAGTATATATATTCCCTGTTCTGAAGGAGGGATGGGCTTCCTTGTAAGTGATTATATGTATAGATGTGCAATTGTGGGACTCCACACATATCTGCTAACCTCACAAGACCCAAACATATTGAAAGTTTTGAAACATGAGGAGAATAAATCTAAGATGACTTTTCTGCTTATTCTAGCAGAAGCTTATCAGCATCAAGCAGGAATGAAAATCAAACCAGAAGTAGATAAAAATCAGGCAGCAACTGAATGTGCCAAAAAAACAAACAAAAAAAAGAATATAAGGTGAAGGATCAGATAAGAAAGCAAGAAATGTGGAAAAAGCATAAATATAGTTACAAATATAAAAAAACTTCTGGAAGAACCTCATGTTGATTAGGAATGAACACAGGAATGGTTAAGGAGAGGAGAATTCAAACCAAGAAATGAAAGGTTAATATTGGTGGCCCAATATAATTGGCAGCATGCACGTTGGCTTATAAAGTCCATTGAACATGCGGGAGAAACAGACAAATGTAGGTTTTGTAAAACCAAATTGGAAACTGTTGCACACTTCATTGCTGGTTGCGACATGCTAATGGCAGAAGGACTGTATACTGAAAGGTATAATAATGTGGCGAGACTGTTGCACTGTGGATTGTGCAAACATTCTGGTACTGAAGTGGCTGAAAAACACTGAAAACATGAGTCATAAAGCATTATAGAAAATGAAGAAGTCTACATCACATGAGATCATCTATTACCAGCATTCTCTTTGTCTGGCCTATATAAAATTTGTTACACCCACATCTTAACGCATAGACTACACTTTCTTTACAGCAACTAAATGATGCAATGGCATCAAATTTGCTGTTATTTATAACAGGAAAAGTCTGTACAATGTGTTTGTAGCCCTTGCATCTACCACATGGTGTAAGTCAGACAAAGAGAATGTTTAAGACCAGGATATTGGAACATCTAAGTTACATTAGAACAAGTAAAGAAGAAAGTCCCTTGGCTCAACACTTTAAAGCACATCATTTGTGTGATTCTAAAGATTTAACAGCTACAATATTAGAACAAGCATATTTTGAAGATGCTGATTTAAATAAGAATATGTTATTATATAAAGGGACTGTTTTTATTTTAAAATATGTTACTTTGATTCCAAAAGGTTTAAATATAGATTGTTGCTGGAAATGTATGGTTTAGATAGATGTGTTTTTAGCTATTTTATTGATTAATTGCTTAATTAATTATTTGATTGAATATACGTGGGTATAAAATGAGAACTGCATTCATTTGAAATTTACTCTTTGAAGGCTTAGTATAAGCCGAGGCGCTAGAGTGTTTTTTAATAAACTGGTTTACTTGACTGCTAGTTGTTCTTCTTTGGATTTTGAAGTTTGTCGTGAGAGAATTCTTATAAAAAATAATTTACAATCGTATTTAGATATGTTACCAATACATGTAACTCCGTACGAACTGCAGGAGGAGTCATTACTGGGCACATTGTGGGTGCTGTGAAGAGCACTACTGGCTGTCATCAAAGGCTGAAACAATACTCATTTCCTGAACTTTAATTGTACTTTGACTCAGGAATGGGGTCCATTCCCATCATGGTATTAGAAACACAAAATACTCGGAGAAATTAAAAAAATGGGATGTGTTGCACCATGCCTCATCTGTATTCAGTTTTTATATCATACTTGTGTTAAGAATCATCATCTGTAGTCTTTGTGGTAACTTCTATAAAGGCTTAATGAGTATGCTTTTTATTGGTTTATGTTCAAGTTCTTCTCGTCATAGACATTCTCATGGAATTTCTCACATCCATATAATAACAGCATTTCCTTTCCACTTTCAGCATATCTCTTTTGTGCTTCTATAAGTGCTGTTGAACCATGAGCAAGTAATCTATTCACTTGCAAAATCACAGTGTTACACCTTTTTCAGAATGACATTTACATGCAACACAAGTGGCTTATTCTGATAATATTATTTTAACTTTGTGAATTTCTGACTAGTTTCTTGAGAATTTCAGAAAAATGCTTTTACTAGGGACAAAGTCAGAGAAAATGGTAAATCTGTATCCTCTTTATTCCTAGATTAATCTAAGGCCTTTGGCACTGTATCAGATAGGAAACAGCTAGATGAAATGCTTCCCTTGGTCTCTCATATTCTACTCTACTTTCTCCTGCTTCAGAAGCTAAAGTCTGACAGAGATCAATCTTTTAAATGGCTTTGAACCCTATCCCCTTTCCTCCCAGTTAAAGCAGATGTACCCACACCAATATTCTCAGCCTCCTGCTGTTTAGTATATTTACCACCAATCTCTATACTTCTTCTCATCAAGCCTGATAATAAACACAGATGATGCTACTCTTATTTGCTGATTTAATAGTTCAACCCATCCTCAACAGATAACACAAGAGGTCTTTAACTCTATTAAAAGCTGGATCCAATATGCTCAATTACTGTTTAATCCTAAAATAAGTAAACTATTCATGTTTTTTTCCAGCCCACATTGCATTGACAAAAGTAACTAGAAAATCACTTACCTAAATGACAATGAGATTGAAGTAATATTATATACTAAATTACTTGGCATGACCATAGATCACAGACTAAAATTTGATCTACATATTCTAAATGCAATTAAAAACACACCAAAATTAGGAATGCTCTACAGAATATTTACTTTTCACAGCTGATACTATAGTAACCCTAGTTAAAATTTACATACTACCATTGGTTCTGTATGAATCAGTGATCCTTATAATCCTCAAAACCTCTCTAAAAACTAAATGTGAGCAATGGTATAATGATACTGAATACTTTTTTGCAAACAAACCCAACAAAGCCACAAATGTGCCACACTAAAATTACTGAATCGATTTGAACTACCTCATCATCTAACATACACCCAATTAATCACAACACAAAATATAATAAGTGATTCTTCAGCCTGTCCAGCTCTTAGTACACTTCTACATCATTAAACTCCACAGTATCACATATGATCAAAGGATAAATAACTCTTTATCACACACCAACAAAAAATCTGCAGGATACTCCCTATACTCTAAAACAGGAGCAAAACCCTGGTGGTTGCTCGATATAACAATCAGGTTATTGCACAACATCCACATGTTCAAACTTCTTTAAGAATATTCCTTACTACTTTCATGGCTCTTGCTCATTCTCCACAGTATCTAGTCGAATCCTGTGATCCAGTTTTCTCTTTTACCCCACCTTCGTCTCTTAATCACAGTTTTAGGTCTAACCCCACTTACTTGCAGCAATCCTCTCACTACAATTCCTCCAGCTATAACCATTTTTCATTTGTCTGACCTACTATCCCTGTCCTCTATCATGTTACCATCTGCTGTTCCACTACTGAAAATGTTTCTCACTTGATATGCTGATAAAGTATACTTTCTTCACATACTCATTTGTAATTTGTAAGTATCTTTCTCTATTAATTTTATACATGTATGTTCTATTCTCTTGTATGTACATATTCCTTTCTTTACTAACCAATTTTCACTCTCTTATCTTTGGTACACTTTGTCAGCTTATTAGCAATCATTTTCCCAACTAACCATGGTCTGTCTTTCTCTGTTTTAAATTCATGTATTTGCCCTACTTGTCTCACCTTTGCTTCCAGCTCTATCCCTTCACCTATTTTAATTTAATAAATTTATGTATTTGTTTGTTTGTCTTTGTTGACCAGGACAAGTCCAACTGGGCAAAACTCCATTTTCACCATAGGCCCATTGAGAAAAGCTCCACAAGCTCCTCAGTTTAAAACACAGCTATTATACTAAGACTCAATATACCTACCTACGGATCCAGGAAGCATTAGAAAACACTTGTAGACAGTGTTAGCCTTAGAAAATGCTTGTAGACAGTGTTAGCCCATTAACTCCTCCCCTGTTTCACTACATATGCAAGGTTTCTTATACACCTACTGAAACCGCCATTTTCAAATGCCCGGTGCTTCCAGACCCAGTCGGTAGCCTTGTTTTCCCATTTGGTATGTTGTTTGCTCAAAAAACTGCATTTCATGCATTATATGTATCTGAACTAAGTCAACTACAGCTATAAACAGTAAATATCATAGTCGGACATTGTTAGAGTAGTTTAATTCACTGTTAGCTCACATTTCTGAGTATATACGGCATTGTAATTGAGTTTTCCATGTGCTTTCTCTGAAGTTTAATATTCAGTTAAAACGGCAAGTGTAAGAGGGACAGAGTGATAATGTATGGCTTTTAATTAAGAATGTGCCTATTATATCTAACAGAAAGTTGATATTTGAGCCTTTTACTGCAAGAATGCACTTCATTTGACCTAAGATATACAGATACCTCATATATTAAACATTGTGCCTTTTTTATATGTGATGGGAAGCAGATAGCTGACTTACTGCATCTTATTTTATTTGCTAAGTAAGTAGATAAGGTATTGGATTAGTGCACAGGTTTAGTAAACTAATAGCTGTGAATTTAAATATGCTGCATGTGGAACAGCATCCTGAATGTGACCCAAAGTACAGATTAATTTAAAACCTAGCATTATTGCGTGCTGTAAGTGGTTTAGTACATAGCAGAACCAAATCCCAGCACAGATTTACACTGGATTCAGCCCCATATTAAGTAAACAAAGCACCTATAGTGCTTGTAGCTTTATGGAGTTGTAGTATACCGTAAATTCTGTAGTTAATGTGAATGCTCAAATGCTTGCTTGTTTGCTCGGTGGCTAGTTTTGTGTACCTGTAAGGATTTTATTCTTCTGTATTTTTATTTTTAGGCAGTCCCCCTCAAAATACCGTAACTAAAAGGGTTCTGCAACCTGAAGGATGCTACCCTGCAGAAACTGTGTCTACAAACAATTTAACTGAAGTCAGACCACTACAAATTGCCAAGATTAATACCTAAACCTGTATTACAATGCTGACCTGGGTCTAAAGCACCTATAGTCTGTCCCCATAGTAATTTGGCTTCCTCCTTGTTCTAATTAAATTAGTTTACCCCCTTGCACTCTACAACACTGTTTTCCAAGTTTACAAAACCCTCAATATTATACTATCATTCTGGTGTCTCACCTTAAAACCCTGATAATTATACTCTAAAACGTATAACGTATAACGTAAAGCTAGCAAATACCCTAAACAATTATGATGAATTAAGTAATTTAAAAATGAAAAAATTAATTTTTTCCTATAAAAGAGGTAAGAGTATTAAGGATATGGTGGTACGAACAAAATTTTTTAATCCAGGGAACAAAATACCACTACAACCATCTAGTATAGGTACATTCCCATGTAGGAAATGTCAGGCTTGCCCATTTGTATATAGAACTTTTTCTAATATCAATAACATAGCATTTTATTCAAGTGGTTCATACACTTGTAGAACTAATAGGGTGGTTTATGCAATCACATGTGGATGTCATAAGTTCTATATAGGGCAAACTAAAAGAATGTTTAAAGTCAGGCTGTTAGAACATCTTAGGGATATAAAAATAAAATGGAGAGCCCTTTGGCTCAACATTTTTATGAATTTCATAATGGTAGCACTGACACTTTAAAAGCAACTATTTTACAACAGATAGCAAAGTTAGAGTCTGATGTTGCAGTTGTGGCAAAATTACTTTTAAAGTATGAAACTGTTTTTATTTTAAAGTTTGGCACTTTATTACCTAGAGGCTTAAACACAGAATGCTGTTGGAAAAATGTGATTTAATTGAGTAATTTTTTATTTAATTGTATAATAGTTTTATTGATTGATTGGTGTGATTATATAAACTGTGCTATGTTATTGAAACTTTACTCCTTGAAGGCTTACAGTGGCCGAGGCGCTAGAGTTTGAAGACAATAAACCTGTTTTGGATCCTGGTTGCTGTTTCTGTGTCGTGCTGATTCAACTTTTCCAGTTTTAGTTTATTTTGTTGCTGTTTACTATCCATGGCCAGTGATCCAGCCATAAATGTACCAAGAATTTTCAGAGAAGACAATGGAGGTGGTTCCCAGCGAACACTAGATGGGTTCTTCAATACTAATCCAGACCGGAATTATGACCGGGTAGAGAGAACAACAGGTACTGAGAATACTGGGGATATTCCAGCATGGGAGCGCTTCCTCGCTGAAACAAGAAGCAAACGCTCTAACAACCCTTTTGCGAACATTGGTAAGCGTTCCATGGATGTTCCTATTGAAGTTAAATCTACCATCTCTAAACTGACTAATTTAATGAGTAAAGAAACAGCTACATACTATAATATTAACAGTTTATCCAGATATCTCGAACTAGACATTATACCGAGAGGGCTCAGGGCACTTAAATTCCCTTCAGAGCCTTTTGATTCAACATGTCAACTGGATAAATCTTTTCAGACGAGATGGGAATGTGCAGCCCATCAATGCTCAAGAGAATGGATCAAAATTCAAATAGAACGAGATAATATTAAGTTGGTGAACCTGAAGAAAGACATTAATGTATTATGTAATAGTTTAGTTACTGTATTAGACAGGAACAGACTTGATTCCTGTCTTAGAGACATTCAAGAAAAAGTCAATGGGTTGGAAAAGAAAATTATTGATCAGAAAATGTACAAAATTCAGAGAGACTTAAGAGATTTTGAAAAGGGCAATGTGTACCTATTTAGAGCCAATCAGCGGTCTCGTACATCGGCTCAGACAACGAATCAACCCATTGAGAATGGTCAGAGACGTGACAGTACTTCGAGCGTGATGACACCCAATCAGAACATGGACAATTTCATGCACGCAAGAGAGGCAAGTGAGTATCCGGAATTACCTTCTCCAGCTAATCGCCATTTTTTTCCCGAACAGTTTCGGAATGCGGGAAACTTTGGTCAACAACGGAAAAGAGGTTTTGGCGAGCAGGAGCATTATAGGAATGGTCCACAAAGACCGTGGAGAGACAATAAAAGAACAAGATGGTACTAATTTCGAACTACTTACTAAAAATGTGATTAATTTATCAGGCTGTCATATTTCTGAACACTTTCTTTCTGTTTTAAACTACGGATTGAAATTTGTACCTACAGTACTTCCTAAAATATATGAATGTAAAATAGTATAAGCCAGTAGCTAAATGTTTTTTAATGCAAACTGGTTTACTTGACTGCTAGTTGTTCCTTCTTTGGATTTTGAAGTTTGTCGTGAGAGAATTCCTTATAAAAATAATTTACAATCAAGTATTTAGATATGTTACCAACATGTGTAACTCCGTCTGAACTGCAGGGAGGAGTCATTACTGGAGCACATTGTTAGATGCTAATGAAGAGCACTACTGGCTGTCATCAGGCTGAAACAATACTCATTTCCTGAACTTTAATTGTACTTTGACTCAGGAATAGGGGTCCACATTCCCATCAGCGGTATTAGAAACACAAAATACTCGAGGAGAAATTAAAAATGGGATGTGTTTTTGCACCATGCCCTATCTGGTATTCAGTTTTATATCATACTTGTGTTAAGAATCATCATCTGTAGTCTTTGTGGTAACTTCTATAAAGGCTTAATGAGTATGCTTTTTATTGGTTTATGTTCAAGTGCTTCGTCATAGACATTCTCATGGAATTTCCTCACATCCATATAATAACAGCATTTCCTTTCCACTTTCCAGCAATATCCTGCTTATTGCTTCTACTAAGTGCTGTTGAACCATGAGCAAAATGATATTCACTTGCCAAAATCACAGTGTTACACCTTTTTCAGAATGACATTTACATGCAACACAAGTTGGCTTATTCTGATAATATTCATTTTAACTTTGTGAATTTCTGACTAGTTTCTTGAGAATTTCAGAAAATGCTTTTTACTAGGGACAAAGTCAAGGAGAAAATGGTACAGAATCTAGTATCCTCTTTTATTTACTAGATTAATCTAAGGCTCTTTGGCACTGTATCAGATAGAAACAGCTTAAGATGAAATGCTTCCCCTTGGTCTCTCATATTCTACTCTACTTTCTCCTGCTTCAGAAGCTAAAGTCTGACAGAGATCAATCTTTTAAATGGCTTTGAACCCTATCCCTTTTCCCTCCCAGTTAAAGCAGATGTACCCACACCAATATTCTCAGCCTCCTGCTGTTTAGTATATTTACCACCAATCTATACTTCTTCTCATCAAGCCTGATAATAAACACAGATGATGCCTATCATTTTACTTGATTTAATAGGACTTCAACTCATCCTCAACTGGGTGCTTAACACAAGAGGTCTTTAACTCTATTAAAAGCTGGATCCAATATGCTCAATTACTGTTTAATCCTAAAATAAGTAAACTATTCATGTTTTTTTCCAGCCCACATTGCATTGACAAAAGTAACTAGAAAATCACTTACCTAAATGACAATGATATTGAAGTAATATCATATACTAAATTACTTGGCATGACCATAGATCACAGACTAAAATTTGATCTACATATTCTAAATGCAATTAAAAACACACCAAAAGTTAGGAATGCTCTACAGAATATTTACTTTCACAGCTGATACTATAGTAACCCTAGTTAAAATTTACATACTACCATTGGTTCTGTATGAATCAGTGATCCTTATAATCCTCAAAACCTCTCTAAAAACTAAATGTGAGCAATGGTATAATGATACTGAATACTTTTCTGCAAACAAACCCAACAAAGCCACAAATGTGCCACACTAAAATTACTGAATCGATTTGAACTACCTCATCATCTAACATACACCCAATTAATCATGACAACATTAAAATATAATAAGTGATTCTTCAGCCTGTCCAGCTCTTAGTACACTTCTACATCATTAAACTCCACAGTATCACATATGATCAAAGGATAAATAACTCTTTATCACACACCAACAAAAAATCTGCAGGATACTCCCTATACTCTAAAACAGGAGCAAAACCACTGGTGGTTGCCTCGATGCATAATAACAATCATCAGGTTATTGCACAACATCCACATGTTCAAACTTCTTTTTAAGAATATCATATTCCTTACTGCTTCTACATGGCTCTTTTGCTCATTCTCTCCTCCACAGTATCTAGCTTCCTAATCCTGTGGATCCAGTTTTCTCTTTTACCCCACCTTCATCCTCTTCTTAATCACAGTTTTAGGTCTAACCCTCTACTTACTTGCAGCAATCCTCTCACTACAATTCCTCCAGCTATAACCATTTTTCATTTGTCTGACCTACTATCCCTTGTCCTCCTATCATGTTACCATCTGCTGTTCCACTACTGAAAATGTTTTACCTTCACTCTTGATATGCTAATAAAGTATACTTTCTTCACATACTCATTTGTAATTTGTAATCTTTCTCTATTAATTTTATACATGTATGTTCTATTCTCTTGTATGTACATATTCCTTTCTTTTTACTAACCAATTTCATTCTCTCATCTTTGGTACTCTTTGTCAAAGCTTATTAGCAATCATTTTCTCCTAACTAACCATGGTCTGTGTCTTTCTCTTGTTTTAAATTCATGTATTTGCCCTACTTGTCTCACTCTTTGCTTCCAGCCTCTATCCCTTCACCTATTTTAATGTTTGTTTGCTATCTGTTGACCAGGACAAAGTCCAACTGGGCAAAAACTCCATTTTCACCATAGGCTCCATTTTTGAGAAAAGCTCCACAAGCTCCTCGAAGTTTAAAACACAGCTATTATACTAAGACTCAATATACCTACTCTACGTGGATCCAGGAAGCATTAGAAACACTTGTAGACAGTGTTAGCCTTTAGAAAATGCTTGTAGACAGTGTTAGCTCCATTAACTCCTCTCCTGTTTCACTACATATGCAAGGTTTCTTATACACCTACTGAAACCGCCATTTTTCAAATGCCCGGTGCTTCCAGACCTACAGTCGGTAGCCTTGTTTTTCCCATTTGGTATGTTGTTTGCTCAAAAAGCTGCATTTCATGCATTATATGTATCTGAACTAAGTCAACTAGCAGCTATAAACAGTAAATATCATAGTCGGACATTGTTAGAGTAGTTTAATTCACTCATTGTTAGCTCACATTTCTGAGTATATACGGCATTGTAATTCGAGTTTTCCATGTGCTTTCTCTGAAGTTTAATATTCAGTTAAAACGTGCAAGTGTAAGAGGGACAGAGTGATAATGTATGGCTTTTAATTAAGAATGCCTATTATATCTAACAGAAAGTTGATATTTGAGCCTTTTACTCGCAAGAATGCACTTCATTTGACCTAAGATATACAGATACCTCATATATTAAACATTGTGCCTTTTTATATGTGATGGGAAGCAGATAGCTGACTTACTGCATCTTATTTTATTTGCTAAAGTAAGTAGATAAGGTATTGGATTAGTGCACAGGTTTAGTAAACTAATAGCTGTGAATTTAAATATGCTGCATGTGGAACAGCATCCTGAATGTGACCCAGTACAGATTAATTTAAAACCTAGCATTATTGCGTGCTGTAAGTGGTTTAGTACATAGCAGAACCAAATCCCAGCACAGATTTACACTGGATTCAGCCCATATTAAGTAAAACCAGCACCTATAGTGCTTTGTAGCTTTATGGAGTTGTAGTATACCGTAAATTCTGTAGTTAATGTGAATGCTCAAATGCTTGCTTGTTTGCTCGGTGGCTAGTTTTGTGTACCTGTAAGGATTTTATTCTTCTGTATTTTTATTTTAGGCAGTCCCCTCAAAATACCGTAATTAAAGGGTTCTGCAACCTGAAGGATGCTACCCTGCAGAAACTGTGTCTACAAACAATTTAACTGAAGTCAGACCACTACAAATTGCCAAGATTAATACCTAAACCTGTATTACAATGCTGACCTGGGTCTAAACCACCTATAGTCTGTCCCCATAGTAATTTGGCTTCCTCCTTGTTCTAATTAAATTAGTTTACCCCCTTGCACTCTACAACACTGTTTTCAAAGTTTACAAAACCCTCAATATTATACTATCATTCTGGTGTCCCACCTTAAAACCCTGATAATTATACTCTAAAACGTAAAACGTAAAGCTAGCAAATACCCTAAACAAGTTTAAAACACAGTTTAAAACATAGCTATTATACTAAGACTCTATATACCTACCTACGGCTCCAGGAAGCCTTAGAAAACACTTGTGGACAGTGTTAACAATAGGCCATACTATCACCCCAGCTGTAAGCCCTTTTACCTTTCACCAATCTTACAGTACAGTGTCCAGCCCTGCACCTTGCTCACACTATCAACTTGCCAATCCCAGAAATATTAGTTCCAGATTCAAACATTATTTTAAACTCATAACTAAACTCTTGAAGCTTATCACTAGATTTAAACCTAACCTAACACTTGGTGGTGGCATCCACCCCAACCCTGGCCCATCCACTTCAGTCAACCCCCCCCCCAATTGCAATCCGAGTTATAAACCTATAATTGATAGGCCAGCTAACTGTCTCCTGGCCTGTCACCTTAACATTAGAAGTATTAACAACAAGGTACACGAACTCCATGCTCTCCTAGCTGTCCACTCCCCTGAGATTCTCTGTTTATCTGAAACCTGGTCAAAACCTAGCATTACATACAATGAAGTGCTGCCACCTGGGTATAACATATTCAGGCTGGATCGTGCTTCTAGGAAAGGGGGTGGGGTAGCTGTTCTATATAAATTTGCACTGAACGTCACCATTGAAGCTATACAACCACCTCAAATCAACAACACAGAAATTCTTGCCACCAAGCTACAAATTAATAAAAATGAATGTATTTATATCATCTGTATGTACATTCCCCCAGGTAATAATGTAGCTACACTTGAAGATAGCCTTCACTGGCTAACATGTCACTACCCCCAAGAAATCATACTACTCGAAGACCTTAACATAGACTGGAATACCTGTTCCTCACACTCCCGAACTACCCATGTTAACCTGCATGCATTCTCACAAATCATCACAACCCCTACCAGGATAGGTAAACCAAACCAAAAAGAAAGCATACTTGATTGGGTACTTATAAATAGTTATCCCCAATTGTACACCTCTGGGACCCTCCCTGATGACCTAAATGATCACCTTCTTACCTATATTGTTAAGCACAAAGCCATTAACCTCCAACAACCCTTACTTACAATGGTAAGAAACAAAAAATACTTTAACCCCATCAAATTCCAACAAGAGCTAAACTCATGTAAATGGTCAATTTTAAGACACCTCCCCTTAGATGAAGCAGTCGCGTACTTTAGCAACAAATTCCTAGAGATCCTTGATTCTCAGGTACCTGTTCACACAACAAGAACTAAGGGAAGAACTGCACCATGGCTATCCAAAGAGTCTAAACTAAATATTACCCTTAGAAATAAGGCATGGGCATTATGGCGAACTACTAAAGTACCCGAAGATTACATTAAATATAAGCAAATAAGGAACATCACTAAAAAATCCATTCTACTAGACAAAGAAAATGACTACTATAATCTACAGGAAATAAATCAAAACAAACCTCAGAAATTATGGGCAGGTTTAAATAAACTATTACATCCTGGACAAACCCCCCCACCCCCACCCCCGTCCCTGCAGCCTCCATTGATGAACCTTCTGAGGAAGTCTCTGACAGTTTTAACCATTTATTTGCTGAGACCATTCAAGCCCTAGCAAGCCAACTACCTCCCAGCTCCCCCTGCTATGAAAGCAACACCCCAGAAACCAACTCACATTTAGATTCCAACCAGTTCCACCTTACTCATCTGTACTTTGATTAAAAAACTAAAACCAACTACACTCTCCGCTGATCAACTCCCTGCCGAGTATCTATAAAAAGCAGCCAATGCCATCGCTTACCCCATCTCTATACTAATCGATCAAACAATAGCAGAAGCCAGAGTCCCTTCTATTTGGAAAATATCCTATGTAATCCCACTTCACAAAGGAGGTAGCTCTACTGAGTTATCCAATTATAGACTAATTGCAATACTATCCCCACTTGCAAAAATTATGGAAATATGTATCCATAGACAACTGATGCATCACCTAACTCAGAATAACCTCACTGCAGATTCCCAGTATGGCTTCCGACCTCACCACAGCACTACTTCAGCCCTTGTAGCCTTCTACAATATCATAAACCATAACTGCAATAACAATAACATATCCTCAGTCCTCTTCTTGGATCTCTCCAAAACATTTGATATGGTGGATCACCACTTACTAATCCACACCCTGAAAACTTTCTGCCTAGATACTACAGCCATCTAATGGTTCCAATCCTACCGGAATGATAGACAGCAGGCTGTCCTTTGGCAAAACAAACTTTCTAAACTCCTACCCAACACATTAGGTGTACCCCAGGGATCCATACTAGGGCCCCTTCTATTCTCCATCTTCATTAACAACCTCTATTCTGCTATCCCTACAGTCAGCTGTGTCCAATATGCTGATGACTCCACCCTGATATGCTCGGCCACTTCTCCAAATGAACTGTGGTCAACTACACAAACCACCTTTAACACAATTGAAAACTGACTTTTTGGTCGTCGTCTGATCCTAAATCCCAAAAACAACAAACTGTTGCCTTTCTCACCAACACTCAGGTCTACTGCATTTACTTTTACCATTAAATCTAATAATGGCACAATAATCTCCCCAGACTCGTCTACAAGACTGTTAGGTGTTTTAATCGATAATAATCTCAAATTCAACTTACATGTTAATCAATCCATAAAAACCATCAATAAAACTAGGCTCACTTTACAAGATAAAAGCCTTCTTAACCCCTCCTGCTAGATTTGCCATAGCTCGCTCTCACCTACTTTCAACTCTTCTGTATGCATCCCAGATACTCTCCAATCTAAAAAAATCTGTCCTTAACAAAATCTCTATCTGCTATAACCATATTACCAGATTTACCACTAGCTTGCCTTATAGGACTCATCATTGTATTAACCTAAACCAGCTTGGGTGGCTAGAACTACCCAGCTTGATCCAGTATAACCTCATGATTACTGCCCATAAGATCCTTTACAATCCAGATAATACTCCTGCTCTTAAAAATATTATCACCCCCTATCACAGTCCCCGACCTATTTGATCCTCTAATAAATTACTAGTCCAGACTATCAAAGCTAATAACTCTGCCGGTGACTCTGTCTTCACAAACTCTGTAAGCAGATCCTGGAACTCTCTCCCAACAGAAGTTAGTTTGCTCAATTCAAGACTAGACTTAAACAACATCTGACACTAAACTGGCTATGTCAGTGTAGCAAACCCGACTAACTCTCCTTGACAATGAGACTAAAATTGTTATTTTAGCTTACCTGTGGCACTATCCTGACCTTTACTTTCTTTAACACTAATGTGTTTTGGTATGTAACCACTGTAAATATTGCATCTGTAACTTATTATACGAGTTAATAACAGTATTCTTAGCTGACTTGAATTACTTAATGATGACCTACTCTCTGATTTTCTTTAACCCTGGAGCTTCTATAATTTGCCTAGGTATGTAACTTCTGTAAATATTGTATTCTTACACTTAACTGCTTGCTTAGATATGTTAACTACTTTATATACTGTATTTTTTAATCTAATTTGCTGACCTTGGAGCTTTTCTCCCTGGGCCTCCACTGAAAATGGACATGTATCCAGTCAGACTATCCTGGTCAACAAATGTAAAATAAATAAAATAAATAAATAAATGTAAGTTACACATGATATACATTTATTATTCCAGGGTAACACGCCTATACATGAGCTTATTTACATGATTTTTAAATATTTTTTAAATATTTCTTCCACAAACATAAAATTTTTAACACAAAAGAGAGAGAAATTAACATAAATGGGATCATTACTGAGAAGGCAACATACAGTAACAATTAATGTATTTATAGCATGATGGCTGCAGGGAAAATATCATATTGTGGTGTTTTGACTTTAGTAATAATTACAGACAGACAAGTAAAATGCAGCTTAAAAATGATAAGAGAGATACAAAAGGAGAAGGTATAGAAATCAGCAGGAAGATACATGGACAGAGGAAGGATTGTATAGTTAGTGGCATGGTGTGAGAGAAGGAGGAGAGGTAAGAGTTTAGGAAATTAGTGCTGCATGAAGAGGAGTGATGAGGTTCAAAGAGATTGGGAAACAAAGTGGCTGTAAGAATTTGAGAAAAGTAATCTGAGTATAGCTAGCCAGATGAGCAGCAAGAACAGAGCCATCTTTGGCATAGATGCTATTTAAGCAAAGTTTTGAAACTATTATCTTTTTCTGTCTGTATTAACTGAGTGGGGATTTCATTCCAGAGTTTTGGCACATAATAAGAGTAGAGAGAGGCTCCAGCAGTGTTGAAAAAGTTAAGAGCAGCAGAACCAGAACTTAAACTATTTAACCTGAGTTTAGTCATGGGATTCATCCATGAAATTTAGGGCAAAGTAACTGTGGCCTCAACACTGACCTCAGGAATTACAGACCCATCATCTTGACAAACTTCATATGGAAAGCCATATAGCATATTATAACTGACCTGATTAACTATGACATCAAAAGCGTCATCAGTCCAGACTCACAGCAGTTTGACTTTGTTAAGGCTAGATCAAGTCTAGTGTATCCTGTTAACTTCTTTGAAAGAGTAACACAAAGCTGTTGATAGCAGCAATGCTATACACATGGGATATCATAACCATGCCAAGGTCTCTGACATTATATCCCTTTCTAGCATATACAATAAGTTAAATGCATTATAAATAGCTTCCTATGTGGTTAGATGGACAGCAAATTGGAAGAAAGACAGAATCCCTATGGTGTGGTTAGCAGGTGCTTCATCAAAGAATGTGAATATAACAATTGGTGATCTGCAGGGCTACTTGCCGGGAATCTTTCTGTTTGACATTTACAATTCTAACCTTCAGTTCACAAAGCTACACCTCTGGTTTGAAAAGTTTGTGGATGACTGCAAACTTGGAAGAATTATCAATTTAATATCTGACACTCAAGCCCTACAACATAAGATTCCACTTTTAAACATCTGGTGTACCGAACATAACACTTAAATTAAATGCAAACACATGTAACATAGCTGCATTGGGTAAACCATCCCTCCCACAGAATATTAGACAGATAATACTCCACTCCAAAATGAGAATGTTGTTAGAGACCTTAGCACTGCAATTATAAATTCCCTCTACTTTGATCTTCATGTAACAGTAGTACTCAATAAGTCCTTCATTAAGCATAGCTGATTTCCAAGAGGATCTGTATATAAAGAGTTCATTATCCCATTATATTCAGCATTCATTAGGGCAACTATCAAATCCCATGCTCTCTTTGAGATTTATCTCGCTAGACATATCAAGCAACTGGAAAGTCCCTTGAGGTTCCTAAGTAAAATGATCATTGGCTTAAAAATTGTAAACTACCACAACTGTCCCACCACATGCCTGCAAATGACAGCAGGGTAGGTACATACAATATGCACTCTTCCCGAATCATACCTCTCAACTGTACAGATATTCACTGAATGTCCAGATATTTGTCTCAGATTGTTGGTCCGTTTTACATAAAGTAGTGGTGTCATGGCAAATCAGTGGCAAACCATTATAGACGGAAGTTAAAAATAATGTTAGACATACAAGTCTCAGATGTCATAGCCATCAGAAAAGCCATGCAAATACAAAACCTGTTATTTTATCAACTCTCTAAGTTTGTACGAGCAATAACTAAAAATTGCCCATATTTATGGGCCTTTTATTCCACTCTTATGTATGGCTTTGAACAGATGTCATACTCTAAGAGGTTGAGAGGTATGTTGCCAATACATGTCTTTCAAGTGTCATGCTGTCACAGCTAGTGGTCACTGTTGCAAATAATCATGGACACAGATAGGAAACCAGTTGACATATGCCAGTAGCACACTCACATAACAGCAGTTCAGGGTACTCCTCCTGTGCCAGATATGTAACCCTGACATGTACGAGTCCCCTCTAGTCATGTACCCAGAGTCATCACAGTTTGCTTCATACCATTCCAGGCTGACAGTTTAATAGGTATGTTTGTACTACAGAAGCTATGGGCATAGGCAGACGTAAAGTGAGGGCAGACCCATAGAGTATTGAGCAGTACTGTTTTGGAAAATAGAAGCATAAACAGTTGTTAATGGATTTTCTGTCTCTCTCCCACCACCCCTCATCTGCATCCATAATTATCACTCATATACTACGAGTATGTTGTGCTCCAACCCTAATGTTGGGACTTGTGTTATATTATTGTTAATATGTTTGATTGCCTGCATGTTAACATACTTTGTTCAAATACTATTGTTGGTGACCTGTTGCCGTCAATGTTACTGGCATGCCGTTACGATGCATACTGTTGTTCCATCTATGCATGTGCTCTGTTTGCTATGCAACTGTTTCAAATCTGTTTTATGGTGTTAACTGGAACACTCATGCATGCTGTTATAACTAATCTTGAAATGTGTTATTCATAACTAACCAACATATTTTGTAAAACCTCAACACCATAGCATGTTTGGGAAGGCAAATTCCAGTGGATCTGTTTGTCCTGCCTCATCTGTATGTGGCACTGGGCCCTAGCATGTCTGGGACCCAACCCAGATCTCCCTCGTCCACTGGTCCTATCCCCCTGAGACTGTGCATGGACAGGATTCTGTCACCCATAGTCAGGTCCGGGGTTTGGTGTGCAGCACCCTTTGATCTGAGTTTGGAGAGCAGCTGCACCAGATTAAGGGCCGCCTGGTGCATCTTGAGGGCCAGGCTGCTCCTCCTGCCAAGCCCCCAGCACAACCACCTTTGGGGCCATGAAGGTGCACTGGTGACTGACCATGGGTGGGGATCTCAGTCCCACTGTAACCATATGGGGACCCATGGGCCTTGGATTCACAACCACCCTCCGCATCAAATGTGTTTACCCCCTCATTTATCATATACCATCCCTATCTGCTGTCTTATCTGTCTCCCTATCCAAACTACCTCCCCAGAAGTACCTACAATCCTTCCCCAACATCCCACTCTCACCTTAAGAAAAAAGAAAAGGGCATCTGTCCCCCCAAAAATATCGCCCCATACATAGCTGTCCATTTTGCACATGTGTCCACTGGGCACATGTAATCTGGTCCACTTGGCTTGACAACACATTTCTGTTGTCCTCACCCATCTATCTCTGGGGTTTGAGTGTCCAAATTCACCTCCAAGTTCTGTACAAATGCACAGTTGTTGCTGTATAAGACATTGACAGCTATGGACCTTCCCTACACCCATCCTGCACATCCCTAGCTATCTTTCATATTGTTTTTCCCCTCTACATGCCCCTTTTTCACAACTTTTTTATCACTCCCTTTTCTTTTCTTTTAAAGAAATTAGTGCGGGTGTAAGTGGGAGTAAGCAAGTTTGTGCGATGCTAAGTGAAGCCAACACACATTAAGCATCTGTACCATGTGTTGGCATTGCTTAGAGTCACACAAACCCATGCAAACCCGCTTAAAGCTGCTTAAAACTGCTTTAATCATTCTGTCTTCATCAGTCACTGTTCAGCCTAGCAACAAAATAATCAGCCCTGCCAAGTTACTAACCCAGGGCCCTGTACACCATAGGCAGAGCATTGTACCACTACACCCTTTGAGCTGTAGGGATTTCTGATGCTTTTTCAAACATACCATGCAGTAGAGTCATTCAACAGTAGGGAAAATATTCTGTAGAATCAGTCAGGTTTTGTATTTGTATATATATATATATATATATATATATATATATACATATACACATGCATATATGTATGGAGATGCATATATATGGAAAATATATACATAATATAAATAGCGATATACATATAAAATATAAAAATATAAAATATATACACATACATACATAAACTGTTTCATGGTGCACTTTTGCTGTGTTTTTTCTAGTTTCTTCAGTCTGTCAACAATCGCCAGAAATACATAGACCTCTCAACTGTACAGAGTCCCACAGAATGTCCAAGCTTTGTCCTCATATATAAGGCCTCTTCTACATAGCATGTCTGGCATTCTGATACATAACTGGGATGTTATCAGGAATGAAGGCACTAAACAATGATATACCATACCCATCAACCTCTTACTGCATGACATCTGGACAAAGCCTGACATACTTCGTGAACAGAGGCCCAAAAAAGAGGCATATTTGAAATATCGCTGTTATAAACTGAGAAAGTTGCTAGTGTAACAGGGCTTGTTGTAACATATCTTTCTGAGGGATATGAAGTCAGAAACACAAATGGATGTTACCATTTACTGACTGTAATCCCCAGAGTATGCTACTAATTTGCCAAAGACAAAAAATGTCTGAGGAGCACACCAAATATAAGAGACCAAACCCTGGCCATTCTGCAGTTAGCCCTACAGTTGAGAGTTATGTCAGCCACATAACACTGCCAGACTTGAAATCACACAGAGAAGCTATGTCCACAAAAACCCTCTTAAACTAGCATTAATCCAACTGTATAACAGTCCTATGGCCATAGCATCTGCGTCTGTCTGCAGTGACATAGATCACAGCTCAGGCCCTTGAGTGACCCCAGGAAAGGATGGCTCACATTTGACTACTACTGCAGCATGTGTTGAACAATACTGACTGTGACGCTGCTAGGCCAGCTACTGGAATGTTGTAGATATCCATGTTACTTGTGAATACAACTGTGATATACATGTTTGTCTCAGAAATGTGAGAGATTTATACAAGGTATTTGCATAGTAAACTACTGTTGCATACATAATAGCAACTATATAACCACGAACTAAATAAATAAAATGAGAACTGGTGCAGACTCGGACGACTTCCAACACAGCTCGAACAATTATACTTTTATTGCAATACAAATCTTCCACAGGTTACATCCACAGGTTTGCGATAAAAATCTTCCACAGGTTACATCCACAGGTTAAGTGCTTTCAACTGCCTAAAACACAGTCTTCATCAGAACCAGATAATTTGATAACTGCCCTGTTTATATATTAAATACTTGAAAAAAAGGCGCCAACTTATTTAAAGCTATAGCTCTCCATAGTTCAATATTATAATATATAAATATATATTTAAATAAATATTTCAACTCATCCAAATTACTAAATCAAGTATAAAACACAATATGTACATAGAAATATAGTATATTATACTAGTTAATATAAAAATATAAAAATATAATATGATAAAATAATACATCCCTTTCACTCTTAACGGTACTTGTCTGTCACAAATCACTCCTGACACTCTTCTCCACCCTCTCCATCCTGCCTGTACTCTCTTCTTCACCTCTCCCCCACACTCGTTATTACTCTGAACTGTTGATTCCAAGTATTTAAACTCATCCACCTTTGCAAACTCTATTCCCTGCATCGTCACCATTCCTCTATCCTCCCTCCCATTCAAACACATATATTCTGTCTTAGTCCTGCTGACTTTCATTCCTCCTCTCTCTAGGGCATATCTCCACCTCTCCAGGGTCTCCTCAACCTATTCCCTACTCTCACTACAGATCACAATATCATATCATCTGCAAACATCACAGTCAACGGGGACTCCAGATGTCACACCAAGCACATTTCTAGTCATCTCCCTTACTAGCTCTGCTGTAGTTATCCAGATATTTAGTAACTCTTAACTGCCACCAAGTTCCTCTCTTAACTCTTCCCTAAACTCAACCTCACAATCACCCTTTTTCAGTTTCCACCATTTGATCCTTGGTACTGCCCTCACACTCCTCTTTCTCTTCTTGATCACCGACATCATTCCACAGACCAACATTCGATGCTGCCTAACTACACTTTCCCCTGTCACCACTTTACAGTCTCCAATCTCTTTCAAACTGGCCCTCCTGCATAGGATATAATCCACCTGTGTGCATCTTCCTCCACTCTTTTATGTCACCCTATGCTCCTCTGTCTTATTAAAATACGTATTTACCACA
The DNA here is from genome assembly GCF_019279795.1 of Protopterus annectens. NCBI lineage: Eukaryota > Metazoa > Chordata > Ceratodontiformes > Protopteridae > Protopterus > Protopterus annectens. The sequence continues at coordinate 1,065,650,100 of NC_056728.1, read as the reverse complement.
GCCATGTCCATCCTTTTTGCAAAATCCAGTACCATCTCACTGTTTGCATTCCTTTGCTTAACACCATACCTACCCATCACTTCCGCATCCCCTCTGTTCCCATCACCAACATGCCCATTGACATCTCCTCCAATCACCACTCTCTCACCCTTGATCGAGCTGCATAAACATCACTGTATCCGACAATCTTTTCACCTCCAAAAACACTCTTGGCATACTGTTCTTTCAGGATAACCCCTACACCATTTCTCCTCCCATCCATACCATGATAGAACAATCTGGACCCGCCTCTGATACACCTAGCCTTACCCCCATTCCATCTGGTCTCTTGCACACACAATATATTAACCTTCCTTCTGTCCATCATATCAGCTAGCTCTGCCCCCATACCAGTCATACTGCCAACATTAAGAGTTCCTACCCTCACTACCACAGTTCTAGACTTTTTCCTCTCTTCCTACCATATGAGTGTCAGACATCCTCCAGAGTATGTCTGTGAATGCAAAGGCTACTGTGCTATCAAATGACAAGTTTGTTACAGCAATATATATTTAAATAAATATTTCAACTCATCCAAATTACTAAATCAAGTATAAAACACAATATGTACATAGAAATATAGTACATTATACTAGTTAATATAAAAATATAAAAATATAATATGATAAAATAATAATCATATTGCATTTTAACTATTATTTAAAAATTAATAAAAATTTTAAAATAGTATCACACTACATATAAATTTCATTAAATTCATATCTACTATACACATATATCTACTATAGAATGTAATACTTAGCCTAATATTAAAAAAGGTTTAATACTGATGCATCTATGAACATTATTATAAAATACAAGTACAGGATAAGAATAATGCTTTATCTAGGCATATACAAGAGAAAGGTGTAGAGCATTTATTTAAATTTGCTATAATTGACCAGGTTATCAGTCATTTATATGGAGGGGACTGGAAAACGTCCTTAGCGTTGAAAGAAAGTAAGTGGCAAATATATACTGATGCCACTAGACTACCAGGTATCAATGATAGCATCAGTATTAAACCTTTTTTAATATTAGGCTAAGTATTACATTCTATAGTAGATATATGTGTATAGTAGATATGAATTTAATGAAATTTATATGTAGTGTAATACTATTTTAACATTTTTATTAATTTTTAAATAATAGTTAAAATGCAATATGATTATTATTTTATCATATTATATTTTTATATTTTTATATTAACTAGTATAATGTACTATATTTCTATGTACATATTGTGTTTTATACTTGATTTAGTAATTTGGATGAGTTGAAATATTTATTTAAATATATATTTATATATTATAATATTGAACTATGGAGAGCTATAGCTTTAAATAAGTTGGCGCCTTTTTTTCAAGTATTTAATATATAAACAGGGCAGTTATCAACTTATCTGGTTCTGATGAAGACTGTGTTTTAGGCAGCTGAAAGCGCTTAACCTGTGGATGTAACCTGTGGAAGATTTTTATCGCAATAAAAGTATAATTGTTCGAGCTGTGTTGGAAGTCGTCCGAGTCTGCACCAGTTCTCATTTTATTTATTTAGTACTGTTGCATACATGTGTGCTGAACTGCATGTAATATACTGAGCTCATACCATTCAGCTGTCCAGTGTTATGCACAATGACCATATGTGTGCCTCATATTTGTAGTCATTTACTCATAAAGTTGTGTTATGTCTGGCAAATCATTGGCAAATCTGTGAAGACTGACATTACAACATCTCCTTCTTTTTCTTTTGGCTGTTCCCATTAGGGGCCCCCACAACAGATCATCTGTCTCCATTTCTTCTTGTCCTCTCCATCTTGCTCTGTCACACCAACCACCTTCATGTCCTCTCTCACCACATAAAAAAACCTTATCTTATGCCTTCCTCTTTTCCTCTTTGCTGGCAGCTTCATCCTTACAATCCTTTTCCCAATATACTCAGTATCCCTCCTCAGCACATGTCCAAACCAACATAATCTCGCCTCTATGGCTTTGTCTTCAAACCGTTCAACCTGGGCTGACTCTCTAATATATATATATTCCTAATCCTGTCCACCATCATCACACCCAGTGCAAATCTTAACATCTTTAACTCTGTCACATCCTGTGCTGCTTCCTGCCTTTTTGTCAATGTCACTGTCTCCAACCCATATAACATAACTGGTCTCACCACCCTCTTGTAGACTTTCCCTTTCACTCTTAATGGTACTTGTCTGTCACAAATCATTCCTGACACTCTTCTCCACCCTCTCCATCCTGCCTGTACTCTCTTCTTCACCTCTCCCCCACACTCGTTATTACTCTGAACTGTTGATTCCAAGTATTTAAACTCATCCACCTTTGCAAACTCTATTCCCTGCATCGTCACCATTCCTCTATCCTCCCTCCCATTCAAACACATATATTCTGTCTTAGTCCTGCTGACTTTCATTCCTCCTCTCTCTAGGATATATCTCCACCTCTCCAGGGTCTCCTCAACCTATTCCCTACTCTCACTACAGATCACAATATCATCTGCAAACATCACAGTCAACGGGGACTCCAGATGTCACACCAAGCACCTTTCTAGTCGTCTCCCTTACTAGCTCTGCTGTAGTTATCCAGATATTCAGTAACTCTTCACTGCCACCAAGTTTCTCTCTTAACTCTTCCCTAAACTCAACCTCACAATCACCCTTTTTCAGTTTCCACCATTTGATCCTTGGTGCTGCCCTCACACTCCTCTTTCTCTTCTTGATCACCGACATCATTCCACAGACCAACATTCGATGCTGCCTAACTACACTTTCCCCTGTCACCACTTTACAGTCTCCAATCTCTTTCAAACTGGCCCTCCTGCATAGGATATAATCTACCTGTGTGCATCTTCCTCCACTCTTTTATGTCACCCTATGCTCCTCTGTCCTATTAAAATACGTATTTACCACAGCCATGTCCATCCTTTTTGCAAAATCCAGTACCATCTCACTGTTTGCATTCCTTTGCTTAACACCATACCTACCCATCACTTCCGCATCCCCTCTGTTCCCTTCACCAACATGCCCATTGACATCTCCTCCAATCACCACTCTCTCACTCTTGGATACAGCCATCACCACTTCATCCAACTTGCTCCAAACTTCTTCTGTCTCATCCATCGCACACCCAACTTGCGGAGCATATGCACTAACAACATTCATCAAATCTCTGTCAATATCCAGCTTCATAAACATCACTGCATCCGACAATCTTTTCACCTCCAAAAACACTCTTGGCATACTGTTCTTTCAGGATAACCCCTACACCATTTCTCCTCCCATCCATACCATGATAGAACAATTTGGACCCGCCTCTGATACACCTAGCTTTACCCCCATTCCATCTGGTCTCTTGCACACACAATATATTAACCTTCCTTCTGTCCATCATATCAGCTAGCTCTGCCCCCATACCAGTCATACTGCCAACATTAAGAGTTCCTACCCTCACTACCACACTTCTAGACTTTCTCCTCTCTTCCTACCATATAAGTGTCAGACATCCTCCAGAGTATGTCTGTGAATGCAAAGGCTACTGTGCTATCAAATGACAAGTTTGTTACAGCAATATTAAGAAAGTGGCACTAATTTTGACCCATCACCCCCCCCCCATGTATGTGTGGCATCCTCCAGATGTCCTGCTCTAACAGGTTGAGAGGAATGACTGAGCAGCAAGAGTTTAAATACAGTGTGCCATACTGACATAGAACAGAAAAGTATATCAAGTATTATCTGTGCACATGTATGTATGAGTAGGTGTACCTGGTTGCCTCATAACAGACATGGGATGCAAAATTTCAGGTAGATAAGCTGTACATGTTGTACACGTGTGTAGTCTTAGTTTCTGTGCATCCAGCACAGTTAGATTTCTATGGCTATTAGTTGTTGCATTGCCCTGACACAGACATGGGTACTAGAGTAAGCATTATTATCAGGCTGAAATTGGAGAGGTGTCCATGCCTACTACAAACAGCTATATGACCACCTACATAGCTGTATGGACTCAGCAATACCATGCTTGCAAAACCTGCCTCCACCAAGGTAGAATGATCCCCATTGCTGGAGAACAGCAATACACAAACCACATAATTGGTTACTATATTGGCTGTACAGGGCAAAATAGGAGCAGGCATCAACTTGGCAGCAAGTCAGCCTTTGTCTGAATGAGCATATGAGGTCAAAGGTGGATTACTGTAAGGCTAACTATGAGTACAAATTGGACACATCCAAAAAGGGCAATCACAAGGCCGTCTTCACGTGTCTGTAGTCTCACAGGCAGCAACCCAATCCACCCTGTAATGGTGGTCAATCACACCAAATGCACACACACCATAGCTACAGCCAACCTACTGCAGACAGGTTTAGGGCAAACATCACCCCCCTGGCTGACCATCAGTATAGGTGGATATGCACAGCACCCGCACCCCTCCCTTCATCATCAGGGAGCAGGTGCATACTGCCTAACCAAAGTCAACAAAAGCAAGTCTCCATGGGACCTGATAACATTCCTGTCTGCATCCTACATGAACTCAGGCATATGCTTCCAGCTCCATTACACACTGCATGCAAGCAAAGCCTGAGTACCATTGGCATCCCATCTGCAAGGAAGATGGCCGATGTCATCCCTCTACACAAACGTGAATGATGAGTGGTGGTTTATGCAATGTACTAGCCCTCATTGGGGGGAAAATGACACAACAGGACCAGGAGTGCAATGCAGACTCATACTGTGCTGATAGATAACAGGGGTATGATGTGGTTGTAAGTGGTGGCTAATGATAGGCAATATTGATGTGCTGGCTCTGTAAATAACTCTGGGCAATGTCTGTGGTCCTGTGATGTATTTCCCTGTTTATGTCTTCTAGGTGACATGCAAAGTCAGCCAGCATATACTGCATATGGGAATGCAGCCATCACTGATGCCATAATCCAGCACCATGCGGTGCTGTTCAGCCATAGCCTACAAAATCTGTGGAAGCGGACTGCCCTGTGGAATGACCTTGTCCACCAAGTTAACACCTTGGGTCACCATGGCCACACATACGATAAGGTCAGGTATTGAGCAGCTGACCTGATATGTTGTGCCAGGCAAAGGGCTGCTGCCGTGGCCAGGGACCGTACTGCTACAGGTGGGGCTCCAGCCACACAGGCCCCATGTACGGCAAGAGAGCAGCTCCTTCCCAACCTTGGGGCACTCCCCACACAACAGCCCACACAAGAAACACAAATTGTGGAGGTGGGTGGCACCCAGGCAACAGGCGAGTAGCATCCAGGTAAGGCCACAGTGCACATCAATTTAATCATATAGCAGTCATACTGTCTTCTATAGAGTATCTAGATGCATGTGTCATTTCAAACCACATTTGTGGGTGGGGGTTAGTAATGCACACAAGTGCAGATCAATGGTGAAGGACAGCAAATTGTGGCTCACCAGTCATCCAGGCATGTTAAGGTCATGCATGTGACCATGCACACAACAGTTACTCTCAGCCATTTTGCAATATCTGCCTGTTCACTTCTGGTTGGTTAACTGCATTGCATTACAGTGGTCATCACAGGGGTCTATTTGCAGGAGATGTCACATACCTGTAGCATACCTCACAACCTGTCATTGCAAAAAATCTGGACAAAACTGAAAAAATGGGGGACAAATGCCCAAAATTAGGAACATATGTTATAAATTAGTGTTATACAGTGCATATAAATGGTGTACACACACCTGTTAGAATGCCAGGTATTTGTGATATACAAAAATGAGAGCACAATAAAATATTTCTGAACCCTTCCAACCTTTCATGTGACCTATAAACTGTACAATTCAATTGTAAAACAAACAACTCTGTTAGGGGAACAATTATGACACATAAAAAATGTACAAGAAGCTAGATGCATATGTGTTCACAGCCTGAAGCTAATACTGTGTTGAAGCAGCTTTCGATATTATTACAATATAACGTCTTCTTGGGTACACACCTGCCATCAGTTACAGAGACTCTCTGATTAACAGCAAATAATGGTCAGCTGTCCTACCAGGATTATCCTAACATTTACTCAGTTGTCTGCTACAGCAACAGCCATAGTTGCATACAGCTTACGAAGCAGCAAAGGGATCTCATTTATGAAAGGTATCTGCCCAGACAAGGGTACATGCACATCTTCACAGCATTGCCTATACCATGGAACACAGTGAAAACAGTCATCAAATGGTGGTGAAAATATGGGGCAACAGTGACATTGCAAAGAACTGGACATCACTCCAAATGTGTGGAAAAGACCCAAACTGGTCAGGGAGGCTGCCAGGAGACCTATAGCAACACTCCATGAGTTATGGTGTAATTCGACCAAGGTTGCACTTTTTGGTCACAATACCAAAAGGTTTGTTTGGCACAATAAACAACACTGTGCATCACCAAAATAACACCATCCCCACAGTGAAGTGTGGGGATGGCAATGTCCTGCTGTGGGGTTGCTATTCATAAGCTGGAAGTGGGCCTTTAGCCATGGTGGAGGGGATTAGCAACAGTTCCAAATGCCAGTCTCTTTTGGCCCAAAATCTTCATGTGTCTGCTAGAAATCTGTGGATGGAGAGGAATTCTACCTTTCCACATGACAATGACCCAAACCATACATCAAAATTCAAAAAAGAATGTCTTCAGCAGAAGACAATCCATGTTTTGGAATGGCCCAGCCACAGTCCACACCTACATCCAATAGAAAATCTGTGGGGTGCCCTGAAGAGGCCTGTACAGAAGAGATGCCCTCGCAATCTGACAGAGTTGGAGGGCTTTTTCAAGGTAGAGTGTACAAGTATTGTTAAGTCAAGATGTGCCATGCTGATACACACCTTCCCAAGAGGACTGACTGCTGTTATGAAATCAAAAGATGCGTTAACAAAGTATTAGTTTAAGGGTGTGCACAATCATGCAACCAGCCTATTGTACGTATTTCAACTTCTACATGTTGCCCCTAATGGATGCGTTTGTTCTTCAATTGGATTGCACAGGTTATAAGTCATATTAAAGGTGGGAAGTGTTATCACATGCTTTCTGTGGTCTCATGTTATATATCAGACAAACCTGGCATGTTAACAGGGGTGTCTACACTTATAATATCCACTGTAAGATTAGAAGGTTGTTAGTTTAACTGGTTCTGTTGTAACATATATCTACTGCAGGTTTTGAAGTGTGAAACTCAAAATATGTCATTAATTAGTGACACCAGTCCTCATATCATCCCAGTAACGTGTCAGACAAACACATGATATGACGAACAGACCAGAAATATGAGCCACACATCTAGACATTCAGCGACACTCTGCACAGTTGAAAGGTATGTTGTAGGAGTTGCCGCTGTGCTATACAGGTGAACAGCAATTATGTGTACATGGGTGCAGTGTGTACTGCTTGATGGCCCATCACCTACTAGTACTACTCACATATCACAGAGGTGTATATAGGTAGTAACATTAAGTGGAAAGGACTGCACTGCATGATGATGTTGAGGGCCTGTCCAAGGTGTGTATGTAGTGGTCTGACTGTGTTGTGAATGTCACCAGTTGGCTATTGTGATGTCTGTGTAATGCCTGTCTGCCACCTCACCTGTATGTGTGTGTGTGTGTGTGTGTGTGTGTGTGTGTGTGTGTGTGTGTGTGTGTGTGTGTGTGTGTGTGTGTTCGGGTGTGTTCTGTGTGTAGCAGCAAATGGTATAATTCAGTTATTAATTTACATACGTTGTCTTCCTCCCACAGGTGGTCATGGTGGTCATGGTCCCTCCCACTCAGAATCTGTCAGTGTCTCTGCAGACTCTGACAATGATGATGGTCATAGTCAGCCACAGGTGGGGTTGTCAGGGGATGAATCTGTGCCATCGGCTGGCATACCACAGTCATTCACAATGTTCCCACACACAGTCACCATGCTCACACATGCCCCATCCCCAGCAGCCACAGATGATGGACAGTTGGCAGGTGGTGGCATGGAACCGGCTAGTGTGGTGACTATGTCAGGTGTGAGTATAGACACTGGCCATAGCCAGAGTGCAGGTGAGGTCCCATACAGGTGGATGGACAGGGGTGCTCACAGGAGGACTGCTGCTTATCAAGCTGATGTCGCAAGTGCCACAGCAGGTGTCACCAGATGCATGTTTTGGGCTGTCATGGATACACAGGCACATAGTGAATGCAACAGCAGACAAATACTCAGGGTGTTGGATGCAACTCTTCCTGATTTATGTGACAACATACATGACTTGTTGAGGAAACACACCAAAATAGTGAGGTCAGGAATAGACGGTGGGGTGAAGCCTTGGCAATCTTAGACCGTGGCATGTCTGTGCTACAGCGTGTGGTGGGAGATGGGCAATGGCCACGTGGACATAGGTCAGCACCAACATCAGCTGAGAGCGTATAGGCCATGCACCTTCACACTCCTGTAGTGGCAGTGACACCAGCACTATTAAAGGAGGGTTGCTGTCCACATCACAATGGAGCAGGCCATGGGGACATGGTCCTGGCTGGTCCCATCAGGGACACGGATCCAGCAGACAGCAGTCACCATCAGGAAGTAGTACTGCATCTGGCCTTGGGCCTGGTAGTGCCATGAAACCCATGGCAGGACCAGTTCATGTGTCTGTGGATGGAGACAGTGAACTGGACACCCTTCCATGTATGGGCCACAGCTGTAAAACATACCCCTGTGTAGGGCAGCTGCATGGTGTGACTTTGTGCATACACACACACACACACACACACACACACACACACACACACACACACACACACACACACACATCTGTATCACAGGCACGTCACCTCCAGACACATGCAGAACCTCTGCACAGCCCATCTACTGGATATCCCTCCAAACACACACACATGGTGTCAACCATATGGCCCAGCCTAGGCCTCTGGCAAACCCACACCACACCCTGTGGATATGATGATACCTGTGCCACATCCCTGACATCCATACCATCAATTCAGCGACATGCTAATATGAATCTGATGCACAGGGTGAATATAGTACAGTGTAGCTATGTAATACTATGTAAGGTGCTGTGTGCTTGCATTTGTTATGAGTACACATAAAGGTGTATGTACCTTATTAGCCATGATGCTTTATTGTTGTTAGTACTACTGACTGAATGTAGTCTGACATGCAGTATTCTGTTTGTGTTCCAGGTGTCTGTGTGTCTGCAGGCTGTGGCTCTGCAGACATTACCAACATGGAGTATGGCAGAGTGGAAATACACCAACCATTTCATAGCCAAAGTACAGGTTTATATGTGCATTTACCAGGTGTGTATGGATGCAACAGTGTGTGATGGACATTGTTGTCAGACAGTATTATCTTGCATACATACCCCTTGTCACAGACAGGTAGCCTTCAGACATGTCACCTCCGTGGTGTGTAGTACCACAGGCTCATACATACAGAACTCATTACAGGAGTACTGTCAGCAGGTCCCTCACAAGCTTAGCCATTAGATTGACGGCAACAGATTCACCTGTCAGCACCTGTTGCTCCTGCCATTTCTTTCCCATACACTCAATCCTTATGCATTTGGTGAGGGCATGCATGGTACTGTGTATGACAGGTTTGTGGTATGTATTCCTGAGTTCACAGGGTGGAACAGAGAGACAAAATGGTATGCCCTTTGCATACTCACAGTAAAGACTGACACACGGGATGTGCATACAGTAACACAAACACAGATGGCAATAGATATATTAGTAAACCTACATATACACTTTAATGCACTATAGTGCTACATACACATGACATGTCCCACATAGATTATATGCGTGGGACATAACCCACTACCTCTTACAACATGTAATGTTGTGAATGTCTTCATGGATGGTGAGATAACCCACAAGAAATAGCAACTGGTGTCATTTATTGGTCCTACAAGCCTGGATAAGTGATAGGGTAACAGATGTTGTATCAGCATGATGTTTCAGTCAGGTATGATATCTGATGCTGGTATGTGTGTCACTGCACTGACCTATTTAGCAACAATATCACATACATGGCCATTGTTAGGGGACACAGACCACATATAGATTGCAAACATCTGGATATTCCGTGGACATCTGTACAGATGACTTGTATGGCCTGTGCAATGATTTAACATGCTGCATGTGAAGCAGACGCCATTACGATGCTATATAAAGTAATGCAATTGGGAGGTGGTTAACAGGCATGGAAGCTACACACAACAAAATGGTATAACCCACACAGGATATGATTCTCAACTCAACCATACACACACTTACTTGCCAGTATTGAGATTAGAAGCCCTGCCTATCTAAAGATTTGTACTAATAGTGTTATGCAGCTATCTCACATGCTGCAGAGCTTACTGGGCTGACAAATGGCCAAAGGTGCTGATAAGGGGAATGACATCAGCAGGACTGATAAAGTAGGGCACTTGGTGGGAAACATATCAAAACACTTCTTCCTACAAGCATACACACACACTTATGCACCCACACACACACATTTGCCAGATCTGAGTAGAGCCCCTACCTATCTAGTTATATGTACTATAGTATTATGCAGTTATGGTATGTACTTCAGAGCTTACTGGGCTGACAAATGGCCAAAGGTGCTGATAAAGGGAATGACATCAGCAGGACTGATAAAGTGGGGAACTGGGAAGTGTTGAAGGTGGGAGTGGCCTAAAATTGTTTCACCTACAAACAAACAAACGCACACTCCCTCACTCTCACACACACAACTGTCACTCTCTCTCTCTCTCTCTCACACACACACACACACACACACACACACACACACACACACACACACACACACACACACACACACACACACACACACACACACACACACACACACACACACACATACTTGCCAGTATTGAGATTGAGATTAGAACCTCTACTTATCTAATTATTTGTACTATAACGTTATGCAGTTATTACACATGCTAGAGAGTTATAGGGGTGTTAGTTGTCCAATGGTACTTTTAAGGTGAATGACAGCAGAAGATCTTGTGAAATAGGGCAATGTAAAGTGTACTGAGTGGGAATAGTCTCCTAACACTTAGACCTATGGATAGACACACACACAGGCAGGTGATGTGATATTATAAACCCAACCTCAGTACTATTACACAATGGGGCTCATCTTTTTTGCTGGCACATGTAACTGTTTACAAATGGTATGCCACTGTCCACAGCAGGACAGCACTGTATGCCATTCAAGGTATCCATGTTTATGACTCACTGCCATTCAGGGTATCCATCTGTGTGACTCACTCTGTCTGTTTCCACCTGTGTGTCTCTCTCTCTTTATCTCTCTCTCTCTCTCTCTCTATCACTGTCTGTTTCTCACTTCCCCACATTTATGTGTGTGTATGCTTGACATATGTTATTATCTGTTGCCCATATATATGTCCATGTATCACATGCAACAGATGCAGATATATCACACATGGACGACCTACAGCTATCTGATGGTAATCCTGTCTGATGTGCATGTGTGGGGACATTTAAGGTGTACATAGCTGCCTGTATGCACAGGCATATATACACAATACAGTCATATAGTCTGATAAGGGTTCCAACATGTCCTGTGATTCTCTAAGTGTAGAAGCATTCCCAGTGTGACCTTCTATAGTTACAGTGGGACTCCATTCCATAGATAAGTGTACTCCGGTCCGTGGTTTTGTGTGCTACAGCCATACCTCTCAGGATTACACAGGACTTTATTTGGGGTACTGGCTTTGTTTAGCAGACATTTTCTGACATATCTGTAGTCTGACACTGCAATGTACTGTGTCATTACCTCGTGCCAGACATCTTCAAATCATCACAGTGCTTTACCAGAGGAATAATAGTTGTATGATGCATAGACCAATATTATGAGGGCAGCTATGTACATTCTTGCCCAACAAGGCCAGTTGTGAGGTGTGGCTGCACCCAGTTGAATGATGACACACTGTGTAAATAGTCCAACAACTTGGTGATATACTGACAGGGGATCTCCTGCTTGTGTGGTATCTTTCTAACCTGAGATGTCATATCCCTTTGTGGCCATACCTCTCACCTGTACATTTTTTGGCAGATTGTCCAGGTGATTGGCTAGAGGTTCCATCCTGACTACATAAACTTGTGTTTTTATGGCAAGTTAGTTACATATAATCGAAGAGTGATGTTACAAAATAATGACAGACATTACTGCTTCATACTACATAACCTTCAGACAATTCCAGCTACTGTAAAATTCTCACCCTACCAACTTTCTCAGTACGTAAGGGTGATATTTACAGCAATGCCTATCATTGTGCCTTTGTTACACTTTTATTTCTGCCCTTGTCCAGACTTATGCTGTCAGAGGTTGAGAGTTATGGGTGTGAGTACAGAGTGCATTCTACTGTGAAGGCATGTCCATTATATGTAAAACTACTTCCCTTGAACAAAGAGCTAGGCACCACCAGGACCAACCAACCTGCCTCTTGCTCCTCCCCCCTATCCTACTCTACTTGTAGCACTCCTTAGCTTCACCTTTTTCTTTTAATCTTCTTTTATTTCCCTAACTATACTGACCTTGCCAGCCTGCCTAGACTCTGTCTATACTATTCATTTAAAGCCTTACCTACCTCGGGACTTACCTGAGCTCTTTCCCACATTGTTTTTTGTGATAACTCCTTAGTACAAGCTGAGCCCTGCTTCCCACCCCCACACTGCATATACCTGGGAATCCCATGAGGTTACCTTGTTCACCTACTCACATGCCTGCTTGGCATATTGCCATAATCCTTTGTGCGTTAAAATCTATCCTCGGTGTTACAGCACCATTTCCTTCCTTCTAGCCTGTCCCCATCTGTACATCTGGTTGCTGGTTTTGTGCGCTCCCTGATTCTTGGGATATAATACATTTATATCTGCCCTTCTGCTTATGAAAGGTAGTGTGACTGTTTTGATGTTTGGAGTGTGTTTATTGTGATGATTTATTTTGTGGTTACTTTGGATGTTTTTGTAATACTCCTAGTCCACTGTTTTTTTGTTTTTGGATGCGCTAACTAGTTAGACTTTGGCAAGTAGTGTGGTTCCACTCAGCCTAGATTTCATAGCTCTGATCTGTAATTATTACGGAGTTACTCTCTCTGTTTTCACTTTGGCTAATGAAAAGGGAACTCACAGAAATCATGCTAGTAATTGACTTAACTATGATTATTAGAATTCCCAACTACTACATTGAGCAGTGAAATTCACTTGTACTTCATTTTTAGGACAATCACTGATATTAGCTTGCATTACAGCCGGTCTATTGTTCTGAATTATAGTCTATGCAAGGATTCCTGGTTGTTGTGTCTTTCGGCATTTCCCGGTTAGGGGTTGCCACAGCGGAACTCCGGTCCACTAATGATTGGCAGTAGATTTTTATGTGCCGAGTTGCCAGACCTGAAGCACAACCTTCAACAAAGTTACGCCCATTCGCGCTTGTCTCCACACAGAAGACGTTCTAGTTGAGAATCAAACAGGACGCCTTACTGTGAGGTGACAATGCTACCACAGCACCACCACCGCAGTCATGCAAGGATTTCTGGTACTAGCTGTTATTCCTGCCAATCGTACTACTCAGGAATCCTGTCTCATATGAAAGCATAATAGTGGTAGTTTGTAGTGTAATGGGTGCTGGTTCTTATTGTTTTACTACTGAATCCCATCCATGTCTAGCTTATATGTACGACGGTGGTAAAACTGGAGTATACTAAACTGTAGCTAGTTATTAAGGTAATCTGGATGGCTTTTATTGCTTTTCTAATTGCACCTATCCACGTGTAGTACATACTATTAAACTGCCGCTAGTTTTTAGGGTACTCTGGATGGCCTTTATTGCTTTTCTAACAGTGCCCATCCACATGTAGTACATACTATGTTGGTAAAGTTGTTCTATTTATTTATTTATTATTTATTTTACATTTGTTAACCAGGCTAGTCCAACTGGATACATGTCCATTTTCAGTGGTGGCCCGAGGAGAAAAGCTCCGCTATCTACTACATGGTAACAAAATGTTAAATCCAAAGTACACAATGCATATAAATCACAAATAAGCAAGGCAATAAACAACAATTTCAGGGAGTTAGAAAAAAAAAGGGGGGTAGAGAGACAAGGAGGTTACTCAAGTACAGGTAAAAGTGAGCGAAGAATTTAAGTTGTTTAAAAAAGTTTAGATAAGTGTTACTAGAAAAATATAGTAAAAAGTTGAGATAGTCATATCTCAGGTAGGGAGGAAAAAATAAATTGAAGAAATAGATTTGGGAGAAAGTGTAAGGGATATAGGAGAAGAATAGGAGGTAGAAGAGGAGCTAGATCAGCTAGGGTTGATGCAAGAGCAAAGCCAGTGTTTAGTAAGAAAGAGTTTCAATTTAGTCTTAAATAGTGTAATGGAAGTCTGGGCTATAAGGTCTGGAGGAAGTTGATTCCAAATTTTACCGACTGAGTTTGAAAAGATGGAGTCTCCTGCTGTATTCTTAGAAAGAGAGGTTTGAATCAGTATTTTATTAGAAGAGCTTAGGGCTTTTAAGTTGTTGTAGGGTTTTATAAGGGTGGAGAGCATGGGTATGTTTTCAGGGTGGTAAAGGGCTTTGTGGGCAATTGTAAGCTGATAGTACTGAATTAGGTGGGGTAATTCCATCCATCCTAGGTTAGAGAGATTAAGACAGTGACGTGTTTTATATGGAGAGGCAGTGGCAAATCTGGCAACATTGTTGTATGGTGTTGTAAGCTTATTTATGTTATGCTTAGAGAGATTAGTATATATGGGGGAAGCATATAGTAAAGTAGAGATAAGATGTGTTCTAGCTATGGTAGTTCTTGCTTCAGGGGTAAGGAAAGTTCTGATTCTGTAGAGAGAACCTAACTTTCTATTAGTTGCTTTTATGATGGAGTTGATGTGAAAATCAAATTTTAGTAGGTTGTCAATAGTAATACCCAATAGTTTGGTTGTTTGGTCAGGAGAGATAAGGGTGCCATTGTTAGAAGTAATAGTGAAATTAATAGAGGGTGACAGATGTGTGGGTAAGAAGAGGAGAAGTTTAGTTTTCTTAGGGTTTAAGAGAAGACAGTGGTTGGAGAACCATTGTTCAATAGTAGTGAATGTCTTTTGGGTAAGGTAGTGAAGGTCAGCTTGGTTTGTGGCAGAGCAAATGATGGTGGTATCATCAGCATACTGAATACAAGTAGTTAGGGGGGTGGCAAGATGTAAGTCATTAATAAAGATGGAGAATAAAAGACAACCTAAGATGGAGCCCTGAGGGACACCTAAGGTGGTGGGGAGAAGTTCAGAGAGATTGTTGTTCCATAAAACAGCTTGTTTCCGGTTATGAAGATAGGAAGTGAACCAGTTTAAGGCAGGATTATCGAGAGAAAGAGATTTTAAGCGATGTAGGAGGAGTTGGTGATTCACCATATCAAAGGCTTTAGACAGGTCTACAAAGAATGCTGATGAAAGAAGATTGCTATTCCGGTTAATATTAATGGAGTCAATAAAGGATAATAAGGCTGTAGTGGTGCTGTGGTAAGGACGAAAGCCATGTTGGCAGTTAGCGAGGAGATTATTAGATAGGAGGTGAGTTAGTAACTGTTTGTGGATGCATTTCTCCATTATTTTTGCAATAGGAGATAGCAGTGCTATTGGGCGGTAGTTTGAGTACTCAAATGAATCGCCCCCTTTGAAGAGGGGGATGATGTGTGAGATTTTCCAGAGTGAAGGTATAGTACTTTCTTTTATGGTTCTGTTTATAAGTATAGATATAGGGTAGGCAATAGCTTTGGCACCTAGCTGGAGATATTCGGCTGGCAGTTTGTCGGCTGAGGGGGTAGAAGCTTTAAGTTTTTGAAGTAAGTTTAGAATATAGGAGGTAGGTATAGGTTTAAGTTGCATAAGTGGGGGAGTGAAGCTTGGGCTACCTAATAGAGAGGGGTCAGGGCTTTGTTGGTTGGCCAGTTTAAGTATTGTAGACGTAAAGAAGTGATTGAAAGCATTAGCTGTTTGTAAGGGAGAGTCAGGGCAGGAGCCGAGTGGATTGGGAGTTTCAACCTTTCCGGGAGAAAGAAGTGTGTTAATAGATTTCCAAAATTTGTGTGGATGGTGGTGGGAGGATTGCTGTAGTTGGGTGTAAAAGTTATTTTTATCTTTTATGATAGCTAACTTTGTTATGTTCCTTTTTTGTTTGTAGCTAAGGTGATCAACGGGGTCTTTGGAGGTTCGCCATTGAGTACAGGCCTTATTCCTACTAAGGATTAGTTGTTTCGTGTTGGTTGTAAGCCATTGGGCTGTATTATATTTCATGCGAATAGATCGCATGGGGGCATGTTGATCTAAAATAGTAAGAAAGGTTTTATTAAAGTGGTCAACTGCGTCTTCTATTGGGAGAGTTTTTAGAGGAGACCAGTTAACCAGGCTAAGTTCATTTTGAAACTGATGAGGGTCAAAATGTTTTTTGCTGCGAGATAAGCGAATAAGGGGAGGTGTTTTTAGATGAGTTTTGTGCCTAATGATGTATGTGAGAGAATGGTCACTAAGGTCATCTGGGAGGGTACCTGTTGAATACTTTTGTTGGGGACTGTTTGTCAAGATCCAGTCAAGTATGGTATCTTTGTTATTGCACTTATTTATTCTAGTTGTGGAGTTAATGGTTTGGTAGAATCCATGCAGGTTGATGAGGGTGGATGGATTAGTTTGGTTACATACATTCCAATCAATATTGAAGTCACCTAACAATATAGTTTCTTGAAGAAGATTAGTTGAAAACCAGTTAAGTAGGTTTTCTAATATGGGGGGGTTATTGCCTGGGGGAAGATAGGTGCAGATAATGTTAATAGTTTTATGAGGGTTAAGGGAGAGTTTGGAAATAATAAGTTCAGTGTTTGTTACATATGGAGGGGTTTGGGCTGACTTGTTTACATCCAGTCCAGATTTAAAGAGAATAGCTACTCCGCCACCTTTTTTATTAAGACGGTCTTGTCTTAGGATGTTATAGCCAGGGGGAATGATTTCATTATCTTTTATTGTGGGTTTGAGCCAGGTTTCGGTAAGACAGAGAATGTCAAATTGTTGGACTTCTAGAAGGGCGTGAAGAGCTGGAAGCTTGTTGCAAATGCTACGGATGTTAAGATGAGCTATTGTGAGAGATTTAGGAGGTTTAGAATGAGGTGTAGGTGGAGTTATCATTTGTTGGGAGTTAGGGGATATTGTGAAGGTTTTAGGGCCTGGGTTGGGATGGATGTCCCCATCAATTAATGATAAACTTTGAATAAGGTGAGTTAGATGTGTGGGCTTGAAGCAGTACAAGTGTTTTGTGTGTCTAAGAATAAGGTATTTGATATGTGAGAGACGATGATATTTAGATTCAAGATATGAGTTGCAATATGTAAGACTAAGATGGGTTGTGAGTGTAGATGGGGGGTAGCTAAGGTGTGTCTTTGTGGAATGCTAACAGTAGGATTTAAAGGTTGCTCATAGTAGGTTATTAGGTATGTAGAGGAAAGAATAGTTAGGAAAGTTAGTAGTAGGAGAGGAAGGTGAGTGTAGGACAAGTTGAGAAGGGTAAGAGACTATATAAAGTAGGTAAGTGTTCAAGTAGAGAGGGTGGGTGTGGGAGGAGATGACTATGGAGTGGGCGGAGAGGAGGAAGTTCTGATTGGTTATGGATTGTGGTGGGTGTGGTTATGTGGGAATAAATGTAGAGGTGCTAGGGGCGGGTGAGATTTGGGGGCAGGGAGGGGAGCGGAATGAGCCCGCAGGGCGAACGGAGCGGGTAGACACAAGAGAGTGGAGTTCAGCAGGAAACAATCAGAGAAAGGGATACTATTATACACTACTGCTACTAAGCATTACTAATATCGATGGCTGTTGACTTTAACACAGCTTTAGTGAGTCCTGCCATATTTGTTATACATCCTACCCTATTGTAGTTATCAGTGCAATTATCCTTAACATTGTTTATTAGCCTTTTCATGTACTGCTTTTTTAACCAATGTTTGCTGATGTTAATGTTTGCTACTGAAATAGAAGTGTAAGGTTATAGCTCTGTTTAAAAGTTTTGCTGTTTATGTTAGTTTATTATTATTCTCCACTTTTGATACTAATGTTAGTGTATAATGTCTAGCTCTACTTATTAAGAGCAAGATTTTTCTTAACTGTCCTTACGGTGACTTATTGACTGCTGCATCTACTTGTACTCCCTTCTTTCATTCTACCGCTCCTTTCCTAATGCTAGTACTCTCTCCTATCCTGCTCTTCTGTATGTCATTTTTTCTCCATCTTTTTAATTTCTTTCTCATAATATATCCTTCTATCCCCTATCTTGTGTATCCCACCTCCTATTAAGATAATATAACCCTATGTATGCTAATCTCCACTAATCCCCTGTCTCTCCCTGCTCTCCCACTTACTGTTCTTTGCTTGACTCTCCCACACTGCCAGGGTTCATAGGTAAGTACTTGCTCCACTAACATAGAGTTAATCTTCCTTGCTGTCCCCTTCTTTTTTAGGTGGTAAAGGACATCCTTCCCTTGGACTACCTTCATCTAAGGCTTCACATCCACTCTTCAGGAACCTCCAGCTAAATACCAACCACATCATTTGCGTGGATATTACCTATCACTCCCTGACA
Organism: Protopterus annectens; assembly: GCF_019279795.1. Taxonomy (NCBI): domain Eukaryota; kingdom Metazoa; phylum Chordata; order Ceratodontiformes; family Protopteridae; genus Protopterus; species Protopterus annectens. The sequence goes on along the minus strand of NC_056728.1, from coordinate 1,065,631,399 downwards.
CCTTACAAGAAGAAAAATAAACTCATGTATGTGCTCTTTGCATACGTTAAACTGTTAAAGACTACTCCCTTTGAACAAAGAGCTAAGTACCACCAGGACCAACCAACCTGCCTCTTGCTCTCCCCTTCTCCTACTCTACTTGTAACACTCCTTAGCTTCACCTTTTTCTTTTAATCTTCTTTTATTTACCTAACTATACTGACCTTGCCAGCCTGCCTAGACTCTGTCTATGCTATTCATTTAAAGCCTTACCTACCTCAGGGATTACCTGAGCTCTTTCCCACATTGTTTCTTGTGATACCTACTTAGTACAATCTGAGTCCTGCTCCGTTCGCCCTGCAGGCTCAATTCATTCCCCTACCCTACCCCCAATTTCCACCCACCCCCAGTGCCCCTAAACCTATACTTCTTGGCCACACGCTCCACTCCAATCCAACAAATCACATACTCCCACCTGTGGAGACAATTGACACCACACCTTTATTACTGCACCTAAGCAAGTATAGCTGTAACTACTTAGTACTTTTTCCTTTTAGCCTTACCACTCAAAACTTGTCTATTCCAGCTTTGACCTCTCCTAGCTATCTTTCATACCTCTTATCCAACTGTACTCACCATGTCTACCACAACTACCTCAATACTAGCCAAACTACTACTTACTGCCACACTAATATCTTTTATAACCTCAGCCTATCACTTAACCTCCATTGAACACCTACATTACTCTCAGTTCCACTACTCAACTAAACAAACTGCCTCACATATACCCATCTCTCTGAATAATATAAATATAATATCTGCACCTGGCTACCTACTTACAAAGTTCCACAGACTATCCCATATTAAATACTATAATACTTCAACCAAGAAATATCAGTTTCTAATAAGTAATCTACATTATGCACTGTACATTCTAAAAAATACATCCTTACAAAATGGTGATATCCATCCTAACCCAGGCCCAGCCAATGTCCTACTTACTGATCTTTATACCTCCAATCCCTCTATCCTACTCAGCCCCATAAAACTCCCCAACTCTCAATATCCAAAGCATCAACAACAAAGTTCCTCATCTCCATTCTCTCTTAGACATATACTCTTTTGACATTCTATGTTTAACAGAAACTTGGTTAAAACCACAAACCCAAGATAATGAGATTATCCCACCAGGATATAATATATTGAGACATGACCATACAAAAAGAAAGGGATGGGTAGTAGCTATTCTTTTCAATGAAGGGCTACGACTTACCACCTCACCTTATACCCCACCTAAGGACAATAATGCAGAAATCCTTATTTTCAAGATTTAGCTTAATTCTAATAAATCCATAAATATCTTATGCATTTATCTACCTCCTGGAAATAATATTAGCACCTTAGAGTATATTCTTAGCTGGGTCACAGCAGCCTTCCCACAAGAAACTATAATCCTAGGTGATGTCAATATAGATTGGAAGTGCATCAATACTGAGCATCCTACTTCTCATATTAACCTTCATGGCTTCTCTCAGACCATCATCTCCCCAACTAGAATTAACAAACCAAACCAAAACGAGAGCACCTTAGACTGGATTCTCATTAATAACCACCACCAAACATACAAAGTAGGTATCTTTCCTGATTATGTAAGTGACCATTGCTTAACCTATATAATCAGGCAAAAATAGATATCTCCCACCCAGCATCATATAGGACTTTACGTTCCAACAAGCATTTTAACCAAGAACTATTTCTGAGCGAACTTAGTGCCTGTAATTGGACTTATCTAAAAACCCTCCCATTGGAAGAGGTTGTCCAATACTTTAACTCTAAATTCTTAACTATCCTAGACCAGCATGCACCTATGTGTAATATAGGAATTAGGTCAAAACCAGCCCCATGGCTCACCAAAGATACCAGGCAAAAAAATTCTACTTAGAAATAAAGCCTGGACTAGGTTGCAAACTACCAAAAGCTCATCTGATCAACAGACATTTAGACAAATAAGAAATGCAACTAAAAAAGCCATACCCTTAGACAAAAAAAAACCTTTTACTACAAAATACAGCAAACACACCAAAATAACCCTCAAAGCTTTTGGGCAAGTATCAATAGACTTTTATACCCAGGACACTCCAGTACACCAATAGGAGCTAACCATGAGACTCCCATCCAAACTGCTAATGACTTTAACTCCTTCTTCACAGATGCTATCCAAACTCTATCCAGTCAGCTATCTCCTGACACCTCTAGTATTCCTACCCCCACAACTAGCACTCTTCCTACCTTCCTATTACAACCTATATCTACTAACTTTATTTTCAAACTCCTAGTAAAGCTGAAGCCATGTACCCCTTCCGCTGACCAAATCCCAGCTGAATATCTACAAAAAGCAGCTAAAGCAGTAGCTTATCCTGTATCCATCCTGATAAACAGAACCATTAAAAAAGGATATATCCCTAACAGCTGGAAAATCGCACACATTATCCCCCTACACAAAGGGGGCAACTTCAATGAATATTCTAACTATAGACCCATAGCCCTTCTATCCCCCTTAGCAAAAATAATGGAACAATGCATTCTCCATCAGCTAATAGGCCATCTAACTCAACACAACTTACTAGCTAAGGGCCAAAATGGCTTTAGGACATTCCATAGTACCACCACTGCCCTCCTATCCTTTACAGACACCATTAATAGAAACTGTAATAACAATGTACTCTCTTCAGCACTATTTATTGATCTTTCAAAGGCTTTTGATATAGTAAACCACACACTGCTTATCAATCATCTCAAATCACTTTCCTTGGATACTCAATCTGTAAAGTGGTTTACTTCCTACCTGAGCAACAGGCAACAAGCAGTACACTGGGAAAATAATCTGTCATCCCACCTCCCAGTCAGACTGGGCATCCAACAAGGCTCCATTCTAGGTCCTCTCTTATTTTCAATGTTTATTATTGATCTCTACTTGGTTATTCCCAATGCAACTTGTATACAATATGCAGATGACTCTACATTAATCTGCACAGCTAAATATGCTTCTGAACTGCAATGCCAAACCCAGAAAGTATTTAGCATAGTTGAGACATGGTTCTTAAAGTGATGCATCCTACTGAATCCCAAAACAACAAAGCTCCTGCTCTTTACTCCTATTTGTAGGTCCACATCAATAGATATCTCAGTCATTTCTAACAATGGTACCCTCATATACCCAGACTCTACCACCAAACTCCTTGGGATTACAATAGACAACAACCTTAACTTCAGCATCGACATTAACAACACTATAAAATCAGTTAACAGAAAAATGGGCTCCCTGTACAGAGTTAAACCCTTCCTTACACCAATAGCAAGAACTACCATTGCCCACTCCCATCTAATCTCTACTCTACTTTATGCCTCAGCAATATACACTAACCTATCCAAAAAGAATCTTCTCAAACTTGCTACCTCTTATCATAATATTGCCAGGTTTGCTACTGGTAAACCCTTCAGAACCCATCACTGTCAGAATCTCAAACAACTCGGATGGTTTGAACTTCAAAACCAGCTTCAGTTCAACCAACTTACAATTGCCCATAAGATCCTTTACCAGCCAAACAATACTCCAATACTCTCAGACCTCATAACCCCCTATAGAAATCTTAATGCCTTGCATTCATCAAATAAACTCCTAGTTAACATCAACAAGTCTCACAACATGGCAGGGGACTCTCTATTCTCAAACACAACTGGGAAAAACTGGAACCTTTTACCTAATGAACTTACTTCCCTTCCCTCCTTACCACTCTTCAAACAAAAACTTAAAACCTTCCTCAAAACACACTGGCTGTGCCCTTGTACCAACCCTGACTAACCTATCATTAATGCTACTAATATTTTTCTAGCTGTTCTCTCGCCACTAAATTAATCTCCTGTAGTGCAATTGAAAGCATCTAGTAAGAACCTGGATACTATTTTTTGGCCCCTAGCATATGTATATTATCTTGCTCTAAACTTTGTATATAGCTTTATGATATGTACTGTTAAATGCATAAAATATCTTCTATGTCTACTTCTTGTTTTTTTTTGTAACAATACGTATTGTCTGTTTGTATCTGTCATGGAGCTTTTCTCCCTGGGACTCTACTGAAAATGAACATATATCCAGCTAAACTAGCCCGGTCAACAAATGTAAAATAAATAAAAATAAATAAATAAATAAATAAAAGTAAACATAAAAAAAAGAATTATTGAAAATAACCACTGGCAACAGTACCAAAAAGCACTATATTCACAAAAGCCTTAGCACCTTGGCTACACAGACTTCAACAATTCCATTATATGTGTAGTGTATTCCACATAGCATTGACTTCCAGGTATGTCAGTGGCAGAGTGCTAGGTGTCACTGACATGCATAATAGCTGCCACTGCAGTTATCTGCACATGGTCCTGTCAAAGACAGCACTGTAGCTAGGGCACTACAAAACAACTGCCAGGAGAACATACTGGCCAGATCCTGACAGTATTAACCACACATACACATAGCTCATTGACCCCTGCATATTGTGGACAGGCAACATGTTTTCATGTGTATTGGGACAGCCTTGCCAATGTGTGCTATGCTGCTATTTCCCTGCAAACATACGTTACTGCATTTCTGTGGGTATATGGGGGGGGTGCACACCTGTCAATTGTACACATTTGCACAGACTGTGCTATATGCTTTACATTTTGGTTCCATTTACCATACTATTGTGCCCTGTCTTTGGGATTAGAGGCATATCAGTAAAGACCACAGGTCAGATTGCAATGGCATACATTTGAGTTTCAGAGTTCTTACCCTTCATAGCCTTACTGCAACTGCAAGACCTGCTCTGCTATCACTGTGTGAGTCTGTAGAGGGGGGGGGTTATTCAACATTGCTGCCATTTGTGGGCCTTTGCCAGATATTTTACTCCAGTTTTCTACAGCTGACTTGCTGTGTGGGTCTGAGGGGTGGGTATGGGACCCCCACACTGACATCCATGCCTGTGACCTATGACCCCCCAGTTAATTGGCTTCACACATATACTGCAGTGAGATTTGCCCCCTTGGGTACTACTGTATATTGTGGGGAGGCCAGTATTGGTCAGACTTTTCCTGGTGTCCCACGTAGCTGTCAGTTGTCTGCTGCTATCCCAGTAGGCTACCCCATTCCCTTCCATGTATGCAGCATTACCATAGATATGCTACCAAAACATACTAATCCATTAATTTATTGTTAAGAAGACTGACTTACCTTGTGCCTGTGGCAATTGTGAGAACGGTGCTTGAGGGCTGCCTTTGTTGGATGCACACAGTACACTGCCTATACATGGTAAGTTACACGTAATGTGATGCGTGTGTCATCCATTTTACTGTGTGTGTGAGTCGTAGAGAAGTGTCAGTCCCTGGGGTCCCTACAGTGTCAGTGTGTGTGCTATGCATTGCTTCTTTGCCAAGGCCTGACCATACTGGGCATGTCTCCATCTGGCTAAAAGAGCAGGCTCAGGGGTCTCCTCCTCTGAGTCTCTCTGTGCCTGTGGGGACCTTGGCAATGGTGGTGGGCTGTGTGGCCCTTCCCTGTGATGTACCCGCCGCAGCTGGTTCCGCAGGATCATATTGTGTAGCATGACACATACTATGAATATGTTTGCACATGTGGCTGGAGAGTACTGCAGGGCTCCACCAGATATGTCAAGGCAGCGGAACCGTGACTTGAGGATCCCAAACGCACGCTCTATAATGATCCTGGTTTGTGTGTGTGCCTCATTATGGTGTTCTTGTGTGGATGTGTGGGCATTTCTGATGGGTGTCATCATCCATGGCTCCAGTGCATAGTCAGCACCCTCCACCACCCCACCAGATGGCCATATGGGATGCCCCCGCTCTGGAAAATGCCTCATACAGCTGTGAAGAATGCCAAATGTGGAAGTCATGATAGCTTCCAGGGCTGCCAGCACACACATTCATGATAATGCCCTGGGCATTGCACATGACCTGGCAGTAGGTGGAGGGGAAGCCCTTGTAGTTTATGTAGACCCTACCCTGTTCACCAAGTGGAGCTTTGATGTGGATGTGCGTGCAGTCTAAGGCACCCAGTACCTCCGGGTATTCTGGTACAAGGTGGAAACGATGCATATTGCTAGTCCTCTCCTCACAGGTGTTGGTGAAGTAAATGTGCTCACCAGCATGTGGTAGCATGGCATCCAGGAACTGGTGGAGTACCCTGGAAGCAGATTCCTATGAGACCCCCATGATATCCCCAGTAGGTCTTTGGAAAGTACCTGTAGTTAGTATTATGCCTTGTACAGCTGTGAAGAATGCCAGATGTGGGAGTCATAACAGCTTCCAGGGCTGCCAGCACACACATTCATGATAATACCCCAGGCATTGCACATGACCTGGCAGTTGTTGGAGGGGAAGCCCTTGCAGTTTATGTAGATCCTACAATGTTCACCAGGTGGAGCTTTGATGTGGATGTGTGTGCAGTCTACAGCACCCACTACCTCCAGGTATTCTGGTACAAGGTGGAAGAGACGCATATTGCTGGTCGTCTCCTCACAGGTGTTGGTTAAGTAAATGTGCTCACCAGCATGTGGTAGCATGGCTTCCAGGAACTGATGGAGTACCCTGGATGCAGATTCCTATGAGACCCCTAAGGTGTCACCAGTAGGTCTTTGGAAAGTACCTGTAGTTAGTATTCTTAAGGCCACACATACCTTGGTATCCACTGGGTTGGGTTCCCCTAGATTGGCTCTGGGTCTGAGTTGAGACTGGCACAGCTCAATGATTTGCTGAAGTACATATCTATCCACCCTGTAGCACTCTATTATCTCCCGATAATGTGGCCCCTGGTAAGTTACCCTGGGTCTGAACACTGTTCTCCGCCTTCTCGGTCTGTGGCAGTTGTCAGCATTATCCTCATCACCGCCCTCAGCCTCTAGCACATACTGATGGATCAAAGCAATGGCAGCCCCTAACATTTTTCCGGTTAAAATTTCCCTGCATGTGTACACCAATGGTGCAGAGCTTATGGGAAAAAACAGACTGTCAGGTGTTTCCATAGTTTAAACTGTTGCGCTGCAGATGCTGCCTGCATGATTGGCTGACTATGATGCATTCCACCTTCTAGCTATGGAATTTGCACTTGATTGCTTTTATTCTGCTATTTTTCTTTTTTCCTTTTTTTTCCCTTCCCATTTCCACCTCTTTTATGCCCTGATGCACACAGCACAAACCCTGTGCCAAATGTAAACAGTCCTGCTATTTCAGTTTTTTTTTTTTTTTTGTTTTACACACAGTGCGCACCATGAAAACCCATTTAGCTAAGGTAAACAGTGAGAAATGGCCCTCCCTGGACACGAACACGCTCTTCATTTCATGGAATAAGTCAATACAGCCTCAGACACACACCCTTGCTTAGTTGTGCTTAGTTAAGTTTATCTAGGGGCCATGGAGCTCCAATGTGCTTACACCATGCATGACACACCCCCTTTTCATGTCTACTTCTCCTCCTGCTTACAAGATCATGTTATAGCACCTACATGGTTAGGTGCATTTTGGCACTTAGAATATTTTTGTGATTCAGTACATTTCCCCTCATTTGTGTACTCCACTGCCTTAGTCCCTAGTTATTGCACTACCCTAGAGCCTTTCCCCTTAGCAACCACTGTTCCCTGGTATTGTTTTGATTCTGCATGCCATAGACTATAATGGCAAAATGTAGATTTCCCTTAAAATTGTGTTTTCACATTTTTTTTTTTGCAAATTTTTTTTTTTTTACAATCCCATTTGCACACCGCTGCTCTATGCTTAAACGGCCGAGATCGGCCAAAAAATACTTTTTTTTTTAGAAAAATGAAATACTTTTCCATGCCAATGGCTATATGGCCATTGGCATGCCTAAAGATTATAATATATGCTTTTATTTTAGCTGTCATGTCCCCATTTTAATTTTAGCAGAAATGTATTCAGCTAGTAGCCAAATACATTTCTGCAACTAACGCTATTCTTGCACAGATGCCTGCCTGCTTGCTGAATCACTAATTCACCTCATTTGCATGTTTTTCACCAGCAAATGAGGTAATTAGCATTATGCAGTGGTGTCCATGCAGGAAAAGTGTAGGCAGGCTCATGTACATCAGAACAGTAGTTCACTGGATCGCTCGGTTGCCATATTCCCTGCAGGAATGGCTACACTGTTCCTGCATGGAGATTTCACTTTATTGAATCCCAGGGAATGTCTTTACAAACTCAGCTTTAAACAATAAATAACTTCAATAGAGACACTTGTGTGGTATTTATGACAAAAATAATTCAGATTGCTACAAAGATTTTAACAAACTTAAATGTGTTGCTATTATTTCAAAAGAAAATGAGAAGTGAACTAAGCTTCATTAAATCTCTACTAACCCGGGGATTCATTGACAAGCATGTATACATTGTGCTAACCCTACATGTTCATTTGTCTTAGCGCTATGAGTAGCAGTGCTCACTGAATAGGCAAGGTGCTAAGCAACCCTGCACATTGAGTAGTACCTGTTCATGGCCAGAACACCTGCTAACAGCCACAATGAGGTGTAGATAGGATCGAGCACACAGTATAAACAGCAGGTTGTAAATAACCTTAACATGAGTAAGTGAGCACACGTGGATGACACAATACAAGGCAAAGGTAACTTGAAGTACTTAACTTAAGAGGTAGGGGGGATCTTGAAGAGGAAATTGTAGTTATATATCAATAATTTACTGTACAAACTCCAGTAGTTATAATAATTGATTAGTATAGTAGTAATCATGGATACTCAGTCACACATCTAAATTATTTAAAAAATGAAACATTGACCAAAGTAGATGGGAGGGGCACAACTACAGTATAACAAAGTGATTAAAATTGTAAATAAACATTTAAAGTTAAGAGGTGAGATAACAGTTGCCAAGGAATGCCAATACAGTAGGGGGATATTGCATATACTGCAGGTAATGTTCAGTTACGGAACTTCACCTCATTATCATGTACAGTTTGAAAGTAAACAAAGAAAATAATTTGCATTCATAGGATTAATGTCAGAGCATGCATACAGGATAAAGATTTTTAACCCTTTCCTTGCCTTATATGTATGAAGGAAACAATAAAGTTGAAATGGCAATGCACATACATGTAAAACTGAGAAACATGCAGAGAAGCATCATGCACATCCATAAAGTCTTTCCAGTAAAAGAATTGCCTGGAAATAATTATTTGTGGCAAGAATCTGTATGCTATGAATGGTAGAAGGACTGACTGTTCTTATATGCCACATATTTATGTATTGCAATCCAGAAGAACCTGTCACATACGGAACTGTCACTTTGACCAGCATATCAACAGAAGAGTGAGCTACTATCCATACTTACAGTTGTCTTAATATAACAGATGTCAGATGTACATAATTACAAAATGAGGGGTTTGGTCATGTGCCAGATACTTACATGCACATAACTTGGGGCAGAACTCATGTGCAGTCACTCCATTGACAACTGGATTATGTGTGCAGGAATGTCAGTATATCCCTATGCATATGATGTATGCACATGTAATAGAATGACCACAAATGGGTAGGTAGCCCATGGAAGACTTATCCCCCCCAAAAAGCTTACATGCTAACAGTATTGTATAATGACATCAGCTACAGGGGAAATGTATCACCAGCCATTTTAGAATTATTTGAGTATAATGCATCCGTGTGAGTGCAATCAATTAGATTATGTGTGTCTGTCCTCCTGCAAGTGACACACAATACCCACTGAAATACAGACGTCTATCAAACTATACCTCTGAATGCAGTAAGGTATCACATATCATTCTGGGGCAGCTCTTTCAATATTAAACTGGCTAGAGCTCCCCAACCTTCTATCTCTCAATCAACTATCCTTAGCCCACAAAATAATCTAACATCCCAACAGCTGCACTGTCATCTCCTCTTTAGTTCAACCTAATACTAATAGCAGATCCCCCCAGATCTTATAACAAACTCCTACTAAAGGTATCCAACTCCCAAAATCAACATGGGGACTCTTTCTAGTCACACAGAATAGCCAAACACTGGAACACCCTTCCAGACACAATAACAAAAAATGCAGTACATGACCAGTTCAAATCACTCCTAAAGGAACACCTTACCAGTCACTGGCTGTACTCCTGCTGCTCCCCAGGTTAATCTATTTCCCCACTCTTATTTACCTTTCACACCTTACCTTCTAACTTTAGCTTCCATACTATTTAGTGTTTTGCTCATTCTGTACTGTAATTGTACAGTTCTACAAATTGTATCATATATACTGCCACTTGGTTGTTACTGCAACAGTAATTGTACAGTTCTACTGATTGTATTATATTTACTGCTACTTGATCGTGTTGTACTGCTGTGGAGTTTTCTCCTTGGATGCCCAATATTTAACAGGACCTTGCTTTGTACTGTCTCTTGACACTGTAAAATAATTATTTTGTACTAATGTTTGCAGTTGCTGTTTTGTTTGTTGTCATTTATTACTGTGGAGCTTTTCTCCCTGGGTCTCTGCTGAAAACAGGCCTCTGGCCCAGTTGGGCATACCCTGTCAACAAAACAAATGTAATAAATAAATATAAATAAATAAATAAACAAATTTTGCCCTGAAGTGAGCCTTTTTAGACACAATAGTAAAACCTGTAAGACAGTATATTAACATAAATCACAAACAGGTGAAAATTAATGTCTATTATTAAATGAACTGTAAGAAATTTACACCTCACAAAAATAACTGCACACTGGCCTGTAACAATTGTTGTTATCCTTTGCACATAGGTCATTAACTTTATTGCATGGATGTTGGCAAAGCCAAGGTTCTAGAGGCTAATTATATGAAGCTTTAACAACTAAAAACAAATGACAAGAACTATCTCATAACATTGATTACTTAATGTGCTTTATGATAAGCATCATGCATCTACTACATCATTATAATTCATTATAATGGGAATACCCATAAGGAAGTACAACAATGAAAGCATTAATGTCACCTACCCACCACAAAACCACAAAAAAGACTCATAAAACATGTCTGTTTACACTTTGTGGCAACTTTGCAGCATTAAACACATCAAGAATTGATGAAAAAGCTTTGTTCCCTTTAATTACTACATTGTGAACAAAATAATAAAAGGCTTATGTAACTGTTTCCATGAAGCCATAGTTTAAATAGCATTCTTTTTGTGCAAGGAAATCATGCCTGTAGGTATTCTATGACATACTAGATAGTTGCCAGACTCGAACACCTTCCTGATGTTGTATAGAACTGTATACCAACCAACCGATGATGCCACAGAAAGAAGCATGTCTGATGTGCCATGAAGCACTTGTTTGAAGGAATTATATAAATAGTGTGATGGAATGGTTATGGCTCCCCTACAGTGTAGCCTGAGGCCCCAATCAGGGTGACCCTGTTAGTGTGCCATATAGACATTGTTAGTTTAAGTCATTCTTCTGTCACTATTGACTGGAAGGCATACATGATCTGATTCAAACCCCTTGCTCTCAAGCTCAACACTCTAGAGAACAATATATTACCTGCTTCTGCTACAGGAGACTTTAATGTACAGGTGTCAGACAGAACACACCCCAACGTCTGTAATAAGTAATGTTTTGAATGGTTATGTATCCCCAACAATATATTACCTGCTTCTCCCACAGGAGATTTTAATGTTTTCATGTCAGACAGGACATACCCCAAGGTCTGTAATAAGTAATGTTTTGAATGGTTATGTATCCCCTAAAATATCTTTTGAGGGGATCAAAATGCTTTAGCCATGTTTCTGTTCACACAACTGTGAGTTAAGCTGTATCACAGTTTGTTGGGAGAGCCAGTCTTGTCCGTCAATATAGTTTTTCACATATACATTGCCAGATTTGAAAACTGCCTATGTAACTCAACATGTTATAAAATTCAGAGTTAACTGCTTACAATAATAATAAAGTAAGGTGCTGGTGCTAATTTTTGTGTTTTTCCTTTCTTGACATAGTTCTTTGGTGTGTTTGGAGTATTAACTGCTTTTGCCTCACAAGAAGTCTTTCGACAAAGGTCATAGAACATCTATTTGAAATCGATGAAATCTTCAGTGTATTGAAATGCCTTTATTAGGCCTAAAAGGGATTGAAAATCTGGGAATGTTGGATAAGACTGTGTTGCATGACTCCATACTCACATTTTGTTGGGTTGTGCTGGATATGATCAACTGCCCATATACACCCACAATCTATAGAACTGTGTAGTAACCACATGCACCAAAGGCAAAGCCTTACTCCAAGTGTGAGACAGAAAATATTTGAAGGCATGACATCATTATTGTGTTGAAAGGTATATGTGTGTGGCTTAAAAGTGAGTGAAGGGTATTGTGAGTTCTGCCATTGTGGCTGTATCTTTTCTGAGTGAAGGTATATGCACCATATGAGTTAGATAATCTAGTTATCCATGTGACTGCAGTCACACACACTCACAATGTTAGTGAATGCCAGATTCAAATACATGCCTACCTAAGTCCACAGGATAGAGACCATTGTATTAGTTTCCAGTGCCACATGAGAAGCCTTACTACAAGGGTGAGATAAAGCACTTTTCAATGGATAACCTCAGCATGGTTTAGCAAAGCAGATCTCTGGGTTAAAAGTGATGAATCAGCCCTCTCTCAGTTTGAATTTGCACATCAGATCTGTGGCAGATGCTATCCCTACTAAGTTCTATAATCACTGATGCAAGTGAGTCATTGTCAGATTCAAACATCTACCTAAGTACAGAAGCTAATGTACACTTTGCTAATAACCAGCACCACAGGAGAAATTTAAACACAACTGTGAGATAAAGCACATTTGAAACGATTTCATCATCATTGTTTTGAAAAAGAAATATGTGTGTTCTAAAAGTGATGGGAGAGCCTTCTTCTGATTTTAATGTACAGATCAGACCATTCCTTCTTGGATCTTGAATGACATGCACACTGATACAAGTGATTTGTTGAATAATTACTAGATTAGTGCACCTATCTAACTACAATATCTAGATCAAACGAAATCAATTGCAAGTGCAACAGGTCAAGTCTGACAGGATAACCTTAGTGTGTTGAAGAGAAGATATTTGATCTGAAAGGGGAATCAATTGATCATGGAGCCCTTTCTTAGTGTAAATGTTTCTCCTCAGCGTAAGGGTATACATCAGATCTGTGGATGACACTATTCCTACCTAGCACTAGAGACACAAACAAACTCATACTAATAAATCAATGCTGGATTTGAAGACCTTCCTATCTAATTACACAAGCTAGATACATTGTATTAACTGCAAGTGCCACAGGAGAAGTCTGATTATAAGTGCAATACTGCACATTTGAATCAATGAACTCATCAGTGTATTGCATTGCAGATCATGTGTTTCGTATTTGTCTGAAAAGGAATGTGCCTTAACAAGCAGACAAAACAGCAATATGTTGATCACAAGAAATTACATACTGATCAGATAAGTTGTATAAACATTGAAATTACAATTGTATATCATGTTCCAGGACACAAGTGTTTCTTTAACTGTGAATATTAACTTCAAAATAACCAACAAAGGAATCAAATCCTGTATTATTGGCATTGGTACTCATATTTTACTGCATTGCCATGTTGAGCCACAGAGAAAGTTACATAGCTGGTCTCTTTTTGGCAATCAGTACTGTCCAGGGTGATGATTGAAGTACAAAGCCAAGTGTCGCACAAAGGATGAAGCCAAAATAAATAAATAAATAATGATTCTCTGAGTGATGATTTCTCACCTCTGTGCTCATATACCAATAAAATATTGGCATTAAGGATCTCTACTTTCACTCAGATGAAACACTTTATAAAAGTGCAATGTGAAACTAAGGCATTATCATAAAGTATTGACAAGTTTAATACTATTTACCACACCGACATAGAAACATTAGCAGTTAGAGAAAATAGAGTACATATACTCAGCTTTCTAATTGTAGCACTTTACATTTAGGAGCACTATGCCCATGCTCTCATACTTGTCCTTTGTGTTTTCGCAGCAGAAGTCTGGATGAATGGGATATTTGAACAAGTTATACTACTGAAACATGTCACATTACAAACAAATGCTTGCACTTCAAGAGTGTGTTCTTCCTTTTTGTTTTTGACCATTAGTCAATTTTGAAGTGTTAGTGAAACGCATCCATTATCATTTGTATTTATTTTAAATACTGATGTTTGAATGCTTAAGATTTATGTTCTTTATATGGCTTACAGGCACTTTTGTCAGAGGCACATTTAACTCTTAAGCATATTTTCATAAAAATGTTAATCAGGTTATCTCCTAAGTCACTCAATGTAATCACAAACTTTGCTACAAACCTATTCTCCATCATTCACCCTCTGTAAGTGTACATCAAAGCAGCAGGAGTCTTAAATATTTAATTATTTTTGCAGTGCTGCTAATGAGCAATACATGCAAGTCCTTAGCTAGCCATATTTCTAAATACTTGCTCTTGTACTGCTAGGGTTTGTATATGGATTTCTGTTGGTCCTCACATCATGTTTACCTCTGTGGTTGATTGAGTGATTCAGGAATAATAATGAGCTAACACCAGTTACCATTTGAAACGCCTGGACCCAAACATTTCAAACACCAGAAACTGTGAAGATTTTTTTCAGTGCAAAAATATCTTAATATTTGCTTTCTGTGGAAAGCTATTCCAAGTATATTGAACTACTGCAACAGAGGTACCACTATGTAATCTGTGGTAATGGTCCTCAAGATTATATTTTCAAGACATGGCATATGAGTATATATAATTTCCGACATAAGGCTAGAATTTTCAAGTCATGCGTTTCAAGACTTCAGAGTTGTGGGATTACTTATATCATTTTGAGACAACAATACCCTCAGGTGAATGGACACACAGAAACATTGATTCAGATTATTTTTAAAATAAGTGAGCATTCAGGTAAAATAGACATCTATGTCTTCTTGCTATACTACAGGAATACACCTATTCCATCAGGAAAATGAGGGAGAGCAAACCTTCCCACTTCATTTCCACTACTGGTTCAAAGAAATTGCCAGTCAGCTCTTGCATTACTACAAATAAAAAAAAGTATATTTTTGATAATATTGCAACTGTTTTATCTAGTTTGAAGGAACAATAGATGGTTATATCTACCTCGAAGGAAAGAGAGAATGTTAATATTATTTACAGCTCTGGCATAAGTCATAAAGTTTTATTTCAAATCACTGTGATTGTTCATTCCATTCAAATGAGATAATTTTTTCCTAAAGGAAATGGTATGCATTTCAACAGGAGAAATCAATGTCACCAATGTACAGTTGCCAGACATAAAACCACATCAAAATTTATCTGAGGCAAATCAGGCCTGTCTGAAAGGGCCATTAAAGGTATCTTTAACAGCTTCATCTTTTTCGTCCATTCCTAAAGCCATTATAAACAGACTGAGTGCACATTTACAAAAGTATGCCTATGTCAGCATGCCCATATAACATGCTCACTGCCACATAGTGCCTGACATGCTGTGTAGACTGCTACAGAGTAACACATCTTACAGCACACAAGATACACAGCCTGTCACACAGCTTATGCATTGGCCGTCAGGATACCCATTCATGTCCCATGTCCAACTGGCATACCCATGTCATTTGTAAGTAAAGCACTTCTGTTCCATAAGGATTTTTAGGTAACTTTATGGTGGCTGCCCACCATAAACTGACAGCAGTCTGTGCTATCGTCACTGTCTTGTATGTCTTTGTTGCTCTATAGTGGCACCATATATTGGCCTGCATACACTGCTGTTGTCCATGTGGCCTGTCTTTTTCGTTGTCGCACATGATGTAGGTATAGGAGCACATCCACATATACACCCTGTATGGTTTCTTATGGCAAGCAGCACCATCATACCATTTGTTATAGAATTATTCACAGAAATCCTGTACAACCGTGTTAGTGATTACAAAAAGGCTGCTGTGCCTACCAGATGTAGGCCCAAAACTAACTCAATAAACAAACCACTCTGGTGGAATCCAAAATTGAACAAGTTGTACAACAAAAGAAAAAAAGGTCAAAGCTATAATTAGGAAGTGTAACATCAAAAAATATAAAAACTCTCTTATCAAGCTGAATAGACAACTAAGAAGACTAGTTAGGTCCAACAAAGCAAATTTTTACATAACGATAGAATTGCACGCCAAGGACAACCATAAGGCCTTCTTTAGATATGTCCAAAGCCTCAAAGGTAGTACACAACAGTGTGCCAAGCTGTTGGTAAATGGAGCCATGTTCATGGTACTGGAGATATGACATATCTTCTGACTGGTAAATTTTGTTCCGACTTTACCCTTCCCCTACTCTCCAGGAAATAACATCTAACATAATTTTTCCAACATCAGTAGAGAACAGGTCTTAGATGTATTCCGTAAGGGCAAGAATTCAACTTTTATGGGCTCTGATAATATCCAAGGATCCCATCTAAAAATCCTGAAATAGGAAATATCACGGTCGCTGATGTCACTATTCAACCATAGCCTTTGCACAGGCTTCATGCCACCTGAATGAAAGACTGCAGTGAGCATCTGTCTTTGAAAGGGAAGACTGTGAATCGATCTTGGGAACTACAGATGCATTAGTCTGACTACTTTCATATGCAAATCTGTGAAAAGAATTATTATGGAAATGATTAATAATATCATAGGAAACCTTCAGACACTGGACCAAAACCCAGTTTGGTTTTGTCAAAAGCAGGCCAGTACTACTGAACCAAGTGAATTTCTTTGAGAAAGTCATCAAGGCAATGGATGAGGGGAAAATGGTGCATTCTGCCTAATTTTTCCTAGCTAAGGCATCTGGCACAATATCCGACTTGGGATTGTAAACAAGCACACAAAATGAGGCATAAACCCCTATGCAACTTGCTGAATAGCCAGCTAACAGGCAGGACCGAGGAAGTTAATATTGGAGAGACCACCTCCAGAAAGAGACCATTCACCAGAGTATCACCCAGGGCTCTGTGCTGGGTCCATTCCTTCTTGGAATCTATTTTCCAGAAGTCAAGGCCAATGTCAAGGGCCTCTGCTTTACCATGTTTGCAGATGACTGCAAGCTGGGAGCAATCATAGAAATGCCCAAGATACTAACATCTTACAGGAAGGTCTAATACAGACAAATGACTGCTACCAAAGCCATAGCTTAAAACTCAGTACTAGGAAATGCATAATAGTACTGTTTGGGAAGTTGGCCAGTCACAAAAACTACCTCAAGGACAAAATACCCCTAATAGTAGACACAGTAGTCAGTGATTTGGGGACTCATATACTGTAGATAGTAACCTGGCATTTGACAAAGACGTGCCTGAGCTTGTAAGAAAATCATTCTATGTCACTCAACTTATAAATAAGGGTAGGGCATCTAGGTCCATGTGTATCAACGTGCCACTGTACTAAACCATAAACAGACCCATTATTGAGTATAATGTCCCTTTCTGGATGTACTTGACCAGGCACATGCAACAAATGGAATGTCCACAGAGGCTCCTCACAAAAAGAATACATAGATACAATGTCCTATGCAGATCTCCTCAAAGCCCTATCTCTATGCTGTGTTTTCTACAGACTACTGTGAGACAGTTTAACATGGCATACAAGATATTCTTGGATCCTGCTCAGATGGACAGTTTTCATATCATCAAAAAGAACATAGGTTCATAGGTTCATAGGTTCATACTAGGCTATCTGCCCGAGGGCATTTACAAGCCTAGCCCATCGTTTTGTGGCTTACGCCATCCCTTAAGTATGGGGAACTATACCCATTATTTTGCTGTGCCTCTGTCGAGCAGTGACACTGAGGTAATCCCTGGGGTATATTTGCGATCTCCCATCCATTGGTCAAGATTTCTCTTGAACAAGGCCATGCTCTGCCTCACATATACCGGGATTTTGTTCCACAGCATAGGGAGTCTTTGGGTGATGAATCTATCCCTCCAGCACGTCCTATTAATAGCCGTGTCGAGGTTTAAGTCTCCCGCCCTTGTGGCACTGGTGGATCTAGATTTTTTGAGGTGAAGCATATTCATCAAATCTGGGTTTGACATGGCCTTGTATGTTAGGCAAAGGTCACCTCTGAGCACGACTGAATAGAGCTGGAGTTCTTTCAGTCGGGCAGCATAGGACAGATTTTTGAGACCCTTTATCCTTTTGGTGAGGAACTTTTGTGGTCTCTCCAGCTGCTGCAAGTGTCGGGTCAGATACATTTGGGCATTGTACTCAATCATTGGTCTGATGAGTGATGAGTAAAGGGAGACCATGACCTCCCTTGATCTAGATGAGAATCCCTTCATGATAAGGTGGGCAATGTAGAAGGTCTTCCTAACTACTTTAGCTACATGGGTGTCGAATGACAGACTACAATCAACCTGGGTCCCCAAGTCCCTGATAACTTCTTCTGTGCTCAGTGGATTGCCACCTATTTGGTAGCTAGGGGTAACCTTGTTTTTCCCGAAGGGTATGACTATGCATTTGTTGGCATTTAACTTTAGGCCATGGCTCTGGCACCAGTTATCCGTTTCTGTGAGACCCTTCTGAAGGATATCTGTGTCAGATGTGTTTTATGGCTCCCAGTTTGCAGTCATCTGCAAACTTTGTCAGCCATAACCCTCCTGTGTTTGCTTGTACTGAAAAGTAGATGCCAAACAAGAGTGGGCCCAGGACTGAGCCCTGTGGGACCCCACTTGTGACAGGCTTTGAGTCTGACATGGCGCCAGCAACTCTGACCCTGTGGGTTCTGTCACTCAGCCAGTTTGCAACCCATCTTGTGATGTATGGGTTAACATTTAAGCTGCTGAGTTTTCAATGATACAGTGAGGTATTGTATCGAAGGCCGCCAGATCCAGGTAGGCTGTCTGGACTGCCTTTCCCTCATCAATGGCTTTGGTGACTGTTTGAAAAAAGTCAACCAAGTTTAAAAGGCATGATCTGCCTTTGACAAAGCCAAACTGGGTTGGATCCAAGGTCTGCAAATTCCCTATGTCTTTATTTATGAGGTCCATTATGATCCTCTCCATGGCTTTGCAGATAAGGCTTGTCAAGCTAATAGGCGGTAATTTCAGGGTCGGTGGAAGCACCGCCTTTGTGAAGTGGGACCACAGTTGCAGTGCGCCACTCCTGGGTACATATCCAGAGGTAAGACTTTGATTAAATAGCTGTCCTAGTTGTGGGTTTAATTCCTCATTGAGTTTGTGGAGCACACAGCCGGGACACTCCCATGGATGCTGTGTTTTGCTTTGGAGAGAGCAGTTTTAACTTGGGCGTTGGAAATGTTTGGGGGCTGCAATCGTTTGGTATAGATATCTCTCCTTTGGGGAGGGGAGAAGTTTGCACTGAACCTGTCAGCCAGTATGTTGGCAATGTCTGTAGGATCAGTAATCTTCACATCATTTTGACTAGTTCTGAGCATATCTGGGAGTTTCCTCCCAGGTTTCTAACATAGCTAAAGAATGCCTTATGATTGTCTTTTGAGTCTTTAGCTATTTTTCTCTCAAAATTTGCTTTGGATGATTTTATGAGAGCTCTTAGTTTTTACTTATAGTGATCAAGGGTGTCTTACCTTTTAAGGATTTTGCTCTATCTTGTAGTAGCTTTCTCCTTTTGTTGTAGAGTTTGTTTATGGCTGGGGTCCACCAGAGTGGACGCTTTTTTGGTACAGAGAGTCTTTGTTTTGCTTGGGATTGCCTTATCCATGCAGTCCTGCAGGTGCTGGTAGAAGGCATTTGTGAGTGATTCAGCGGCTTGAGTACTGTTTTCTCGGGGCCTTAAAGGAGACCACACTAGTCTTTAGAAGTGTGTTTTTACTGTGGTCTTTTTATTTCAGGTGGGGTGGGATGAGGACCTCCAGCGAGATTAGTTTGTGATCTGATCTCACCAGTGAGGGGTATACTTCCGGTGTTGAACATTGTGCTCCCATGTTCGTGATGATGAGATCAAGTATGTTATCTCCTCTTGTGGGGATGGTGACTAGTTGTTCCATGGCATTTGAGTTTATGAATTCCAGGAACTTCTGGGCTAGGGTGTTTGGGCTTGAGTAGTGTTCCCAGTCTATATTAGGGTAATTGAAGTCACCTAGTATGATGGTGTTTGGTGATACATTTATCCCTCTAGTGTTTTCAGGAAGGCCATGTGAGGTTCCTGAGTTTGTGAGGGTGGCCTGTAACATGCTACAATTTGCAGAGCAGTCTTGCCTATGGTTAATTGCACCTGGATGGTCTCCGATGCATCGGCCACCAGTCTTGAGGTGTGGGTGTCCTTGATGAATATGGATACCCCCTCCTTTCTTGGTATTGTCCGGATTTTGGGGCGGAAAGCATGATATGAGGTAAAACCTGATAGTGCTGGGGTGCTCTCAGGAGCCTTGAACCAGGTTTCTGTCACAGCACAGACATCGATGTTCTCCATATTGAGAAGGGCCGTGCATTTTGAGATTTAGACTTCTGGCATTGAGCAGCATTACCCTTAGTTTTTTCCTTTTTGTGTTCTAGGGTGGTAGGTTTAGAATTTGAGCCTTGCCTAAAAAGGCACTATGGGGTGGCAAGAGCCTTTGCCAATATCCGGAATCCCAGGGTGACAGGTGCAAGCCGTCCCTTGAAGCAGCGTGGCTTGTCCAGCATGTCATCCCAGGCAGACAGACACTGGATCCCCTTTGAATGACACCAGTGGTTAAGCCAATTGTTAAAGCTGATCATCTTATCTCTGTATTGTGGCATCATTCTTGGTGAAGGTAGGATACTGCTCAAGGTCAGGGTCATACCTGCCTGGGCTACATAATCAGAGAGCTCCTCAATGTCTCTTTTCATGTAGTCCACCAGCATGGACAATGACTGAGTCATATTTGTACCTGCTGTTGAGAGACCTGAGTACAGGCAGCTTACTGTGACCTTCTCCTTACTCAGTCTGGTGCAGTGTGTCTGACTATGGAGTCACCAATGACTAGTGTGTCTGGCATTGTGTTTGGCCTTAAGGGCTGTGACTGTTTGACACTCTGACTGTGAGGTCTATGTGTTGCAGGTGCTGTGTTCTGAGGTGGTGGTTGTTTGGGTGTCTGCTTAGGTGGCCTCTGCTGTTTTGGTAGATTTTTGTTCAGAGCCTCCAAGTATGTCTTTGTGTGTTTATGTGTATGATTTGAGGTTGTGATGGTACTATGTGAGACTGGGTCTATAGTGTGTGTGGTAACCTTCTCCTCCTGACTGGTCTTGCCAGTCCTATGTTGAGAGAGCTCAGCCTCCAGTTTGGCCGTATAGTTGCATCTCGCATGTATTTGTGTTTTGTGGGAGGAGGAGAGGGTTGTCTGTGTACATGAGGCAATTGTAACATTGCCTCAAAATTCCCAGGTTCACCAGCTGAGCAGGAGAGGACACTAGCAACTGATCCGTCGACATGCTAGAAGGAATAGACAAAAACTTTGAAAAAGATTCGGGGGCGGGTGACAGAAATGGGGTTTGCCTTTTGGGGTACTATCTATGACAAGAGTGCCGTATCAAGGTAATAAGTACTGTAGGAGCAAGTGCTAGGTTTAACAGATAGAGAATAGTCTACTTGGAGTCAAGTAGAGATGATCTTTAGTTATAGGATACGCTGATTAGATCAGTAGTATAGTTCAAGGAAGGTAGTTTTAAGGGAAAATTTGAAGAGTGTAATTTAGGTAGCCCTAATAGTTTAAATCTGCTTAAGCTGCCCTAGTGTGCAACAGTAGCAGCTTTTATATCAGGGGTTGAAAGAAGCTAGGAACTGGCCAAAACGACCAATAAACTACAAGTTGCTGGCTGAAACCTCACAAAACTGGACCAACAGGCAGCTCAATGCTTCCCACTCCCACTGGATAGCAAAGGAACTTCCTCCTTTCCAAATTAGGTAAAGAATCAGTAACAGGAACTGCAAACAAAGTCCAGGGATCAGCAAGCTCTGAAACTGGACTAATCTAGCCTAGGCGGAAAACAAGAGATATTTTTTTTTTTCAAGAGACAAGCAGAACAGATACAGTAAACACTTATAAATGCTATAAATCGGCTATCACAGCCTACACAAACAATTTGCAACAGTTACAGATATTTAAAGTAACAAACTGAGAAACAAGTGCAATATCAGAATAAATGCAGAATAAAACAGTAGCAATGTATCAGCAAAAAATACAGTAGCAAGATAAATAGAAGTGGAAAGCCACAAAAAAATACTTATATCAGGTAAAGTCGCTTTTTCAGCTTTCTGAAGCTTGGATTACTCTGCTGGCCACCACGAGGAACAGTACCAAAACTACTAATCTAAGGATTTAATCTTTGCCTGTGACTTAAATTGAACATGTCAAAGGGACAAGTATGTATCTCAGAGAAACCCCATTCTCGTAAAAAGGCTTCCCATCTATGTGAAGCAGAGCTCTTCCTTAACCCTATTCAAGTGCAACCTGGATCAGTGGATGGAAAATCAGATATTCAGTCCTGGTCTGACACCAGTCTTTGCTGGACAGAGGCAGCCGTTAAATCATAGCCTCACTAACATGCATCCCTTAAAATGACTTCTAAGAGACAACAAATTTGGGATACATTTGGGTTGCATGGCTAGACTGATAAAGGCCCTAGTGGTCATAACCCTACATCTAGGAACCTATGGGACTTTGGAAGTGCTTCCCTGTTCAGCATGAGTAAAGTGGGAATCTAGTCCTCAACCTCTGGATTGTCACCACTGTCTCCTTTCCCTGACATCTTGATCAGTACCAGATGGAGCAGCAATTTGGCTATTTGCTCCAGGATTCTTTTTTTCATGACACTGTGGACACCAAGGCCCATTTCAATGAAGTCCTCTACTAGTCTTGGCAGCTCATCTCAGGTCATCACCTCTACTGGCACTACTCCCAGTGGGTACTAGTGCACCAACCCCTGGTGCACAGCTACCTGATGCAGGTGGAGCAGGTAGAGCAGGAGCTATGGAGGCAATGCTGCCAGTATGCATTCCAGAAGTGCCTGGCTTCTGTGCTGCCTGTGGTGGTGCCAATGCTGCCACCTGTGGTGGCATGGTGGCCTGATCCCCTGTGACCATTCTAGCTCCCATGCTGGTGATTATTTGTGTTGCAGCAGGAATTATGGTCCAAAATGTTATGTAAAATATAGAGAAATAGGGTGGAAGGAGAGATAACATAGAAAAATATAAATATAAGGTAATTGCAATATATCCCAGTCCATACATACTCCCACATAAATATTTAGATTCGTAACATCCACATATGAAAGTCAAGCCATACATGTGTATTAAAGTAACGCTTACTGAGAAGAAACTTTGCAATGTGGAGGGTATGATGTTCTCTTACTGAATTATGTTAAGCATCTAGTTCATTAATAAAAATCAGACTGTAAAATATGTGCTACAAAATAATAAAATCGAAAATAGTAGGTAGCCACAGTTGAATTAAAAATGGTTGATAGTCCACAGTTGAGTTAAAAATAGAATATACTTTATTGAAACACAGAAACAAGTGATCATATCTGAATATAATGAAAAGCATCAAAAATATTCCAGATTTATATATAATCAGGTTATTTGGAGCAAGGGAGTGGTTAGAGAGGGTGGTTCTGCTAAGAGCAATATAAGCATTACAATCATTCCTTTAACCAAGTCCTCCTTCTCCCTTAACACCATAGTGTAATCAGAGACTGTGCTACCTAAAACTGAAACTAAAAAGCTAGTAACTCTCTGTGGCTACTTCCTTGCTCAAAATAACCCTTCCTCTAAGCTATTGACTGCAGAATTATATAGACTATTTGCTGCTGCTTGGATTTGAACCCACAGACATCTATGTTTACTGAAATATTGGCTAATGCAGTTTTGCAAGAAGTATTCCACCAAGCACATGCAATTTGTCTTTGCAGGGTATGCCTAATCATGTATTACAGTGTCAAATAATTATGAACTGATGTCCAGAGCAGGGCCAGCCTTTGGTCATCTGATGTCCTCGGCAAAAGGGCTCCACAACTCCCCCCGACACCACTGAGTGTCCCCATCCTGGTCTGCCTATACCATTCAGATTACTTTTTTCTTCCTTTTTCTCACAGTTTCTCTTACTCTTCAGTTTTTCCTGTATTCATTCAATAGATTTTAAAGAAACCAATTTTTACTAGAAAAAAATAAGTAAATAAACAAATAAATGCTGGAAAAGCACCTGTATTAGGGCAGCTCCCTAGGTGGCTGCCTAGTTGGCCTATGCCTAAGGCTGGCTATGGTCCAGAGAATTGATAAACTATTTTTTACAATCACTACTACAATGAAATGGCAGTTGGTCATACCTGTCCTATGCTTACCCTGTGCCTCTTATTATTGTAGTTTCTCCTGGTGTACCTCCCTATTTCCTTCAATCTCTGCAAAAGCTTCATAGAACAGACAAAATATAATAAACACCTATTTGGGCTGGCAGCTCATGAAACTGTATTACCTGGTTTTGGGCCACTATACTTACGCAAATGAGTGTAGTGGTGACAGCATTGTTCACCTGTGCAAGGGATGACAGTTGCACTGGTGACAACCTTGGCTAACATATTGTAAGCCTCAGCCTTGTACTTTGTCCTGGTATAATTATCCTGCAGAAGCCTTCGGTGGAAATCTTTAATGAGGAATCCTACAAAAATCGTGGGCTTCTCCTCACATCACCTCTGTGCTACAAATAGAGCACTATCCTCACCATCACCAGCCATGTCTCCTCAAAGATCTCTGGAACTGGCACCCAGTTCAGATGCAGCATGTACCAGCCTGTATGCAACAAGAGACAACCTGTAGAATTGCTTTTCTATGACAGAAAGCTTAGAAATGGGCTAAAGTGAAACATTTGTATGTATTATTCTTTAATGTCTACAGTGAGAACTGACCGTGTGTGCTGCTCAGCGTACATGCAAATGTTCCACAGTGACTGCAGCAACTGCGGATTAATTTGGTATCGCAGTCACATTTTACATTGGGAGGGTGGCCTAATGGTTAAGGTGTTTGCCTTACAAACACAAGGTGCAGGGTTTGAGTCTCACA
The DNA here is from genome assembly GCF_019279795.1 of Protopterus annectens. Classification (NCBI taxonomy): domain Eukaryota; kingdom Metazoa; phylum Chordata; order Ceratodontiformes; family Protopteridae; genus Protopterus; species Protopterus annectens. Next base: position 1,065,606,304 of record NC_056728.1, on the reverse strand, counting down.
AGGGATAACTGGCTAGGCTTAAAACGGCTTGCAAGAGCACTTAGCTTAGTACTAATCTATGAAGCTACCATAGAGCAGTCATCACATGAATTTTGTCACAAACAAATATGATGTGACAATTTCCATGATGTTGTCCTTATGTAAATTATTTTTAAGTAATACACAATGTCTTGGTGACACATACCAAGTAAATAAATGGAGTGATAGCACCATGGAATCAAACCCATGAAAAAATGAAAAAAAACTTCTAAATTCTATGTATTAACTGTCAGTACCATAGGGAAAATGACATTCCAGTGGTGTAAGCAGAGATGTACACTTTGGAATATGACTGGATAGAGACCTACTGCCGAAACTCTGTAAATGTTGCACTTTGAGGTGTTTCATTATTGCAGTAATAATTATAGGCAAATATGTATATTCCTGGGGAAAAAAACTTCTATTACATTGATCTTTGTAATATTTTCAATGCTAACTGATGTTAGCAGATGCATATTTATTTACTGATCGCTGTTTTTTTTTGGTCATAGGATGCAAAATGCCAGTGCTCTACAGACATTCCTGCATATTAACGATACTTCATGGCAACAGTCATGCAAATATTATAAACAATTTTAAAATGTTGACTTTGTGTTTGATGATCTTTTGTTTTCAATTACATCACTATGTATTTTTGGTATAAAATATATTGAGAAAGGAGCCATACAGAGTTTACAGGAGGTAATGTTCTCAACAGCACATATCAGTACACTGTACACTTGTACTAATTAAAATATATTTCTACTGAAACAATGTTCAGACATAGTTGGAAATTTGTGTTGCTGTACTTTTCATATTTCCCTAAATTATTATCTTGATAATTTTACTGCTTCGTAGTATGGCACATCTACTATTTTTTTCATAGTAATAGATTAGGAATAAGAAAAACTGTTCAGAATGTCAGATCCTGGCTTCAGTTTACTTAGCAAAACTTAGCAATAATAAAGTCCTCTAGCCAGAGGAAAAAGAAAATCCAGTTAAGAGTTATGTAGGTCTTTATTCAATGATGGATGAGCATACTTGGGGAAAGGAAACTATAATTACTGCTGCAGGCAGTGCTGTATCTGACAATCATCTAGAGCCAAGGGTCACACTGCCGGGCAGCTAGCCCTGTTGTGTTAGTTGTTCCACACTACACACTCACACCTATGGCCAACAGTGTTAAAGTGACACCCTGACCCCATGTGAGAAAATGGAAAAAAGACGTTGTGCTAGTTGGCATGATGGATGGAAAATGCTAGATTTGAACACTTGAGAATCTTACTAAATATTCCCTAGACCTGTGCATTATCTGAGCACCACCACAGAGGAAGTCATATTTCAGATAGCAGAAATCAAGAATCCCTATTCCTTATTTATTAATTGTGCCAATCTTGAGACAAAACTGCAATCTCCCTTTACTCCTGTTACATTTCTTGTGATAAGATATATAGGCATTTGTTTCTTGTTACCCTGCGTCTCATTAGATATACCATATTTATGTTTTTGTGGTACCGGTATACTTATTGGGATCCGAATTGAGGTTTTAAAAACAGCTTATATAGTACCTCAGATATGAAGGAGACTTCTTTGCACAGTCTGATAGATTATCATAACAAAATGAAATACCTTTATTATCTGTAACTTCCATGGACTTTCTGAATCATTCTTAGTCATACCTTTGCTGCCTTATAGCTTTTATTTCTTGCATGATGTTTCTCCTATATTCCTATTGTGTAAGTTCGAGAACTATTAACAGTTATGCATTGTGGTATTCCTTGGATAGCATTGTGCCTTAGCACTCATTTTTTATGTCTGACATCTACTTAGTCATTTGGTCAGTCTCGATGTCTGCAGAGTTTTCATCTTTTGTTTGTCTTTGGATCAGTTTTATTGAATTACACACACACACACACACACACACACACACACACACACACACACACACACACACACACACACACACACACACACACACACACACACACACACAAAGTCACACACACAAAATGTCTGTCTATCTCTTCCTTACTTAACCTTGTGACTTGGACTGTCACTCTCTGGGTCTAAGAAATTCCAGTTCCCTTACTGAGTTACTAACATTAGACTAAAATAGACTCCACTGAAGTTTGTGTTATTCCAGTTAAATTGTTTTTAAAATATTTTTTTTATGTATTGCATTTGTTTACTGAGAAAGTCTGAGGCCTGCAGAAGAAAATCCCCACAAAAATATTTACGATGTAAATTTTAAACATTGCTATTAAAGAAATTAATTAAATAATATTATGTTTAACATGACATAATTTACCATAACAATCTATGTCCATAGACATGCCTAAATTAGTTCTAGCAATATCACTTGATTTTAAGACAATGATATTCACTCAGACTATGTAGTAAAGTACATGATGCAGTCATAAAATATTATGAGCATTTCTACATTTGTATTGATTTGGATGTTTTGTTAAGTCCTGGATATCATACCAAATATGTGCAGAAGGGAAGGCAACAACTGCAATGTAAATTTTTTTCAAAAGTGATTTTAAGGTGCAATATTTGTAAATAAATACAGTTTTTCTGAGTCTATTTTATGTTTTTAAAACTGCATCTTACAATAACAAAATATAGTCTCAACAGTGCAAAGGCAGATTTCAAGAGCTTTCAAAAATGTAATAGTTTTGATGTATACCAAATGAAAAGCATACAATGTGACTTGTAAGTCAGTGTAACAGAACCAATGAAGCATCGGCAGGTAATGATGTTGATTCAGCTGCATTGTTGTACAATGTATGCTGGTAGACTCCAGGTCAGAGATGGATACATTAGGATAGTAGCTGAGCTGACATGGGTTCAAACAGTAGACCTAGGCGCTGGAGGAGGTAGACAAGTTAGGAAGGAGTTTCTCTGTCTCACTCAACCCAAGAAGGTTAGGCTCAGTGGCTTGAAGGTCTGCAGTTCAAATGCAACTAGGAAATAACTTTTGCTTCTCTGGCAACTTTAAGAGATGGAGTGCATTGTGCCTGGCATGAACATTCTCACTCATTTTGGCTTAGTATTGCATGCATGGGCACCTGACATCTGCCAAATAGATGAAGGAGTATATACATTAAAAAAATAAATTTTGTGGCCACCCTCTATGAACGTCATGGTTTCTACACAGAATTGGGATTGGTTTCTTGCAAAAGTATATATGGAAGTGTGATTTAAAAACCTAGACAGAGTATTTCATTGAGAGGCAGAGATAAAAGTTTGATACATTCTTAATGTGCAGTTAGTGACTCATTTGATGAAAACAGTAAAAATAATTAATGCTTAATACTGAAGAATTCATTGAAGTACCTTGTAGACCTCAGATAAACAAGCTTCAGTTTTTCTTATTCCTTATCTTCTGGCTTCTACAGATAGCAGTCCTCATCTCTGAATATGTAGGAATGAAAATGACCAGACTATGTTATGTTATTTTTTTTTTTCATATTTTCTGCACGTCATTACTGACTTCACTGCTGACACCTACTGATGTGTCAAATCATATAAAGTCTTTCCAGTCAATAGCCATTGAGACAGTTATCTACTGTAAGGAAGCCATTATACAGAAAACTATGGAAAACAAAACTGCAGTCATATTAACTACCCAGCATAATGTAAACAGCAGACTTAATCCATGGTATCTCTGTGTAATCCAATGCAGATATAGGCAGAATTTGTCTCCTCTTTTTTGTATTTGTGTCTGGGTGGGATGAGAGTGATGATCTGCCATGCATTTACCTTGTCAACACATCCCTTTTTATGGATATAAACAAGTCAATTGCTGCTGCCATTTGGGGTGAATAAAATTTCCCATGCAGTGGACATCTTTAAAACAGACTGCTTCTTTCTACTCAGCAGTGCTCAAACATTGAGTGCTTTGAATGTTGCATACTTCCCAGCATACCTGGATTACTTCACTTGTTACCAAGTGCAAATACCAGCATACCTAGATTACTTCACCTGTTACCAAGTGCAAATACCAGCATACCTAGATTACTTCACCTGTTACCAAGTGCAAAAAGCCCCCCAGAAATTCAGGGTCATGTTAATCCAGCATTAAGTACAGAATATAGTTCAAGTGTCAAAAGTAAGCAATACAGAAAATTAAGCATATTCGCTGTCTAGTCTACATGCAAGGCAAAACTTTGTCTTTTGAAGAAATAAATTACACATCCTGCCTAAAACTGTGGATATATCAATAACTCATGACACAGAATTTCTCCATTTAGTCCTGCAATTTCTTCTGCTCATTAACAAGTTCCAGTTTGCTCTGTTAAAATTGGTGTTTACAAGTAAAAAGCATTGATGTTGTCTGGCACTGGTAAAGACGAATAAAACACACGTTGCTTTTATTGCTGTTTTGAAAAAATTATAAAAACAGCAAAGGTGCAGTGGCTACTTTCTTATTTTTTTAATTTAGACCACCTCTGAATTTGTTAAATGAAAAATAGCTAAAACTGTAGAAGATAATTTTTAAAACTATTGCTAGCTGTCTGCATTAATATTGAACAAGTGATTTTAATAGTGGAAAAGTAGTATATTTTAAATTCGTGTTAATTTAGAGTACATTAATCTGCTTATTCTGATCTGTCTGAAATCTGTCCCTGCCCCCACATACCTAAATAAGGCAATTATATATGCGATAACACATAATTTGAATCCTCCCATCCTTTTGTCAAACCAGTGTCACAGTGTACACCGGTTTAAAATGATATTACTAGCCATGAAATTATATTAAATACTTGGCATTAATTTCTGCATCCTAAAGCACAACCACAGGCTTATCATTTACTAATGCCTGCAGAAACCAACACTTTGAATGACCTTTTCAAGAGGCACATCATTGTGTCTCTGAGTAATTACAACAGAGCATCAACAGTGTGGAATATATATTGAATACACCTTGTGAAAATTGTTGAAGATCTGGAGTGATATTCAAGTGCTAGCAAAGGAATACTGAATCTCAAGCAACAGGTCTCAGGTCACAGCATGACTGTGCTCCCACCTCCACCTTTATGCTAGGGGGAAATGAATACATGTTTGCAGACAACTGATAAACATTTATCAATTTTTAACAGACCTAACATAACATATTCTATTAAAATGCTGTCTGTACTGAAGGGATACTCATTACATTAAAGACAGCAACTGCACCTGCCAGAGTAAAGGGCCTGTCTGACAATAATTACTGCTGTCTTCATTTTATTCAAGTGCTTGCCAGCAATAACAAGATTATTGTTTGTTCATGGCAAGCGTCACCTCTGAGGTCAGAAAGACGCTACCCGTCTGTCTACTGGTGGGGTGTGGATATCAGACATCTGTCTTCAGTCCTCTGAGTGCAATTAGTAAGCTACAGCAAGCCTTTCCTCAAACATTGTTTTACTGCGTGGATGGAATACATATATATGTATATGAAGTTAGTCAAACGTTACAGAAATTTCTACTCAGTATATTATCTGGTCATCTGACTAAAATCAATAATTACTTTTTATCACATTATTGAAGTTTTTCTTTTTTTCACCCTACCTACATAACATAGAATTTTCCTGGATAGTATACATCTATATAGCTGTCTATATCTGTATCTGTATATCTATCTATCTATCTATCTATCTGCATGTATCTATTTCTCTATAGATCTAGCTATATTTATCTATCTATATCTATCTATCTCTCTCTCTCTCTCTCAATGTATATAAATATATATATATATATATATTATAATATATATAATAATATATATGTGTGTGTGTGTGTGTGTCTGTGTGCATATATATATATATATATATATATATATATATATATATATATATATATATATATGCGCACAAATATGTACATGCATGTATGATGTATAGAGGTATACCTAGACACAACACGTTATGTTTTACAGGAATTAGTCTTAACCTTATATGGGTTGTCTGTCTACTAATTCCTGTAAAAAATAGGTATACATGCATACATCATACATACATACATATATACATACATACACAGGCATATTAGTTCTTACTAGATCTTTCAGTTCTGAATTACTGACATCACAATTAAGGCTGTAAATGGTCATTACTGGCACCACAGTGTGGTTGTATATAATAAGTATATGTCTGTAGTACACTGCCTGCTATGACCTGAGTTCACACTGCAGATGTCAATATATTGAAATAAGTGATCTCAGACTAAATGCACACACTGAAAACATCTGATTAATGCATGAACTTTAACCTACCAAATGCAGACCACTGACAGTCTGACATCAGAGTGGATAAGATTCTCTGGGCTGAGAGGAATAATTTCCCCACTGCCAAAAACACAAATAATGTAAACCTTAGCTGTCTCGCACTGAGTGCTGTCCAGTAAGTGTGTTACTTTGTCACACTGTAAAAAAATATATTTTATGATGACCTTGAATCATACTTTTTTGATGATGAAGCAATACGTTCCTGGATAATATTAGCCATAAACTGGACTTGGAAACTGATATGGGAAATGAGAATTGACAGTAAAGTTTGTTAGGGAAACGATTCTGCATGAGTACAGCAGTAAACTGAACAGAAGGTGAAAAAAATAGATAAAAAAGAAACTGAGGAATAAGAAAATGATTTTTTTATGTGTCTTATGTACACAGAAATAATCACGATGGTGATATGGGAGTAAAAGTTTTATATGGATATTTAATACACACACACACACACACACACACACACACACACACACACACACACACACACACACACACACACACACACACACACACTCACACACACACACCAATCTTTATTTATTTTATGTACGATTCAGTGTATGGTAACCTCCTGAATGCAGTTTCCCATTTATCCCAATTCCCTGATATCACAGGCCCCAGATTATTTTCCATATATTACAATCGCTTGGCAATCAGAGTTGGGTAAGCTTTTTTTTTTTTTTAGTTTTAACAGGGTCTCTTATCCCTGTGGTTGTGAGACTATGGAATTAGTACACATAACTAAGGGGGTGTGGTGTGGCAAAGTCACGCAGTGAGCAAGCCTCTCCTGCAAGAAATGCTTTGGTGCCACTGTCAACAATATCAACTACAATTTTGTTGGGTGTATGTGCTTCAATATGTTCATAGAAATCATAGGAAATGCAAGGCAGGCGAGTCTTGCAGTCATTTTCACCTTGCGACTACCCACCCTCAGACTGAACCTACTTTTTTGATGAGAACCAAGCCAGCTAAGCCACAGGTGAATTTGTGAATACCCATACAATCATCCGATTCCCATTTGAAGGAAGATAATGTATCATACAGAATATTTTGCAATAGGAGTCTATTCTAGAGTTGGGGGTAGTGCTGTGTAATGAACTTTATAGTTCACTTTGTTTTAGATAATTTTTCTGGTATTAGTAGAACTATTATATTTGTGGAGTTACAAGAAATGCTGGACCACTGCATCCTTAATAGTTCGAAAGGAAAACCATAGATGTCTGAACAGGAGTCTAAAAAAACTGAATAAAGTATAGTGCTTCCAATCTTTTCTTGTAACTCATGTTTTTTAAGCTAATGATTTTCTTATTTAGGAACCTTTTTGATCTTTCTAGTTGTTTGATATGTCTAGTGATGTACATCCCAAAGGACACATTATATTCAATGATTAGCCTAATCAATGCTGAATATTATGTGACATTCAATGACTGGCCTAATCAATGCTGAATACAATGGGACAATGACCTTTTTTGATCTAGGAGATATTTCCCTTGTGATCAGTTGCTATATCACAAAGAATATTGACTGTGCAGACCAGTATCAAAGGATAGCTGGAATGCCTTCTTTAACAATGTTAGAAACCTTAGAAACAATGCCCACAGTACACAAGCCTAATTGTAAATTATATCATATAGTAAGGCGAAGAAGACATAGCCAATCCACTAGTAGATACATTTAATGTTAACTTCATCCCCATCTCCCCTCCTACTTTCCCAGTCCTCATATCTGCATTTATACCCCCCCCTCAAATCTCCGATGAGCAAGTCCTCAACACACTATAATAGGCCAGGAAAACTGCTTCTATGGGGCCAGATAACATACTGGGCTGCTTACTGGTCAGCCTAAAACAGGACCTGTCAGATTCCATAAAGTGGCTGTTCAGTGTTAGCCTCCAAACATACTTTCTGCTGGATGAATGGAGCACAGCAACAGTCATTTCTACATACAAAAATGGGGCATCAATGGACATGGGTAATTATAGGCCCATAAGTCATTTATCTGATGAAGTTCATGTATCTCTCGGATGAAAAGCGCTTCAGCTTACTGGACATATAATAAACGGATTGTTTCAATGGTTGTTTGACATATTTTGCAAGTTCCTTGAAACTATCATCTTAACAACACATACTTAAAAATGCATCCAGGAGTTAGGGTCCTGGCAACCTATCTAGACAACAAATTGTCATTTGATCACATAAGCCTACTTCTGTTTAACGAAAAATCACTTTTTTGAAAAACAGAAAGCTGAACCCACATTAGCGAAAGTGTACTTAAAAAAAGTGCACTTTCACGAATACTGTTTCATCAAAGCTCGGTACAGTGAGGATAAGGAAATATATCATTTTCCCCACTGTGGTGCGATTTCAGAATTAGTATCTATAAATAGTGAGGATATGGGGAGTGCAGCCCCCCATATGGGAGAGTGCATAGGGTCTTTCCCCCTTGCAAAAATGCTTTTTTAGTGTGTTTCGTTTTTTTTCCGATTTAAGTGCACTTTCGCTAAAGTGGGTTCGACTTTCTGTTTTTTGAAGAAAGTGATTTTTAAATAAACAGAAGTAGACCTGATCATACATATCCAGTATCATATTAAAGTACATTTTCATTGTACAACTTACTACTAAGGGCATGGTGTCCAGGTCCAGGGAGTTAATCATTCCACTATATTCTGCATTCATAAGACCGGCAACTGAGCATAATGCCCCCTTTGCTATATACCTGTCCTAATATTTGAAACAAGTAAACACCTACGGAGTTTTCATACTAAGAAAATTAAGGGCCTAAATCATAAAAACTATGCAGACTGTCTTAAAGCATTGTTCCTCTTCTCAGTGTCATACAGTTTACTAAAGGGCATTCTTTGCCGCCGCACAGACCCTACTATGTCAGAACTACAGCACAGTCACAAGTCCAATGGGGGCACAGACACTCAATAAAGAAACCTAAATCTCTTTTACAACATACATAGAACACATTGGAGGGATAGATATGTATCACAGAGAATGCTACTTCTTTGGAATCGTCTACCTCTACACAAAAGTCAGTGTACTTCTCCTACTCTTTCCAAATTTAATCTGTGTGAATGGATAGGTAACCATAAATTGCCCACTGGTTTAACGTACTTATCCCTCAAAAATATGGACTACATGTAAATGTTGTGCTTGTTGTGACATCCATCCTCTGGCCCAGTAATCAAGGAGCCTCAATCCTCACCACTGACATTGGTGAGGGATGTTCACTTAGAATAAAAATAGATACACACAGTATTTTCAGATGCAGCTCTCTGCACCAAGCACAATTTTCCTTAAGAGCATACAGGGAGCACATTCAGTCCTGGGCCTGGGTTGCCCCCCCCCCACTCTCTCTCTCTCTCTCTGTCTCTTCAAGCCCCAAATAAGACTTCCCACTGACACAGCTATAGAGTTAAGTCCTTGGCCAGGTGCTCCAAGCCAAGTCCTCTACTACCCTGTCTGCAAAAGCAGTGCTCTCAGTGTCCTTGCTCTTTGAGATTTGATTTTCACACACACACACACACACACACACACACACACACACACACACACACACACACACACACACACACACACACACACACACACACACACACACACACACACACACACACACACACACACACACACACACACACACACACACACACACACACACCAAGGAAAGGCTGGGACACATTCACTAGCTATACCATCTCTGCCCAAGCTATATGGTAGTTACACTGCCAGGAGAACACGCAGAAAGCCAGGTACTCTAAGGTTCTTGCCAATTCTCAATTATACTGAGTAAAATACTAATAACAGTGGTAATGTTGACCAAACAGCAAGGCTTTCAGGAGTGACCACAGTGTCACCTGATAATTATAAGTGCTCTCAAAGGTTAAAATATTGTCTAAACAACCAGCCACAATGAAAAGTTTAAATATATTTAATAATAATAAACATGAAAATACTAAATATATATTTACAATAAACACTAGAGTTTCATTCACAGGAAATATTAAAAATAACACTAATTGAAAGAGTCACACAGGTACAGACAAACAATACTGAACTAATCTCACTATAGTTTCTTGACTGCTCTAAAAAAAATTATTGTCCCCTAGTTCACTTACTAGAGCAAGGCAAGATGACATGGGTGAGTGGTCCTTCTATGTCAGGTTTCACAAACAGACTGCTCTGAGACTTCTGTCTCATCTAGTATTAAAACATCATTTCAGTCCTGGATTAGAGAATGACATCACATACATCTAGTCACCTGACTTCTGGTTCCCATGCTACTCCCTTTCTAGAAACTGAACCAGAGTCTAGCACATATGTCATAATACACACATATAGAGCTTTGCTGCGATATGTTATAGCATCTGGAAGTTAAAAAACTGCTTTAAACATGTCCATCCTTCCAGGGCAGTAATTATTTCACCCCTAAGGATAATATAGTAGGATTTCTAGTCCTGTGTTTCACAGACATTTTGTCTCTGGCTGCAATCAAACCTGTGAGATACAATCTTTATGGCCTAAAGCAAGTAATGTAATTTCAGACTATTTTTCAAAGTTAGCTTGACTGAGATTACCCTCTTCTCTTCCAGTATCCTCTGTTACAATATATTCATTTCAACAATTGCAATTCAGTCTGTCATACAGATGTATTTCTTTTCTGTCCAGCAGGGCCCACTGTTTGCACATTTTTAACATAAGCAGTTTTACAAATGCATTTTTCAACACAAGCATCTGTACAAATCAGCTTGATATAAAAACTGGATATAATTCTTTACAAAACTCCAGCTAGCTATGCTGTCATATGTTATACATCCACTACCCTACTTCTCCTGGCATACCTGGCAATTCCTGACATCATCACATCTCTACCCAGTTTGAAGACTCAAGCTAGTTTCTCAAGTGACCATGGAGAAATGTTGCTTGAGAAGAATGAGCCTGTCTAGGAATGCATTAACCCACAACCTGTCTTGAGAGTCCACCTCCATTGGCACTGCTGACCTCACTATAGTTGTTATATGTTATATGCCTGCAACCCTAGTTTTCAGCTTAATAACTTTGGAATCAGGACACTTACACATCCTAAACACATTAAGACAGCCACCAAAGAGCAATTTAAAAGTCACTGGTCCTGCCACTGCACTCTCCATTCTTAAACATCCCCTACTTCTCATATCTTAATCTACTTTTCACCCCTATAACTCACTCTTCTCACTAGCTCTCTCTAATCTTCCTTCACTACTCTTTCTACTGTCTTCTAAAATCTATTAAGAAAATTCCCTCAGAGAAACATTCTATTGTAATTGTCTTGCCTTCATGCAACTACATTATTATAAAACAGTTTTTTTTGTAACCACTTACCCCAAAAACTATACTCATCTTAATGACATATTTCTTTTTCTACATCTTGAAATAGTTATGCTATACTCGTGATTACTGACACTGTATAACATTGTATTGCTACTTAATGTCTTGTAATAATCCTGTAACATTGCTGTTTAATGCTAATTTATAATGAAAATTGTATAATATGTTGAAGCTTTTCTCCCCGGGCTGCCACTGAAAAAGGGCTCTTCAGCTCAGTCGGACAATCCCGGTCAACAAATATAAAATAAATAAATAAATAGATAAATAAATAAATAATTTTGCTGGCTGGCTCGATGTAGCCATAGATCCCCCTCAGAATCCTTCTGCCACCCACTGCAAACATTTAGCACAAGTGCCTCCCTATCATGGTAAGGCTTTATCATGTTGACATGGTACCATTTGTGTCTCTGCCTCCTGTCTAGCAGGTTTACCATGTAGTTAACATCACTGACCTTCTGTACCACTTTGAAAGGTCTGTCTTAAGCTGCCTGCAATTTACTGTGTCTGAAAGGAATGAGCACCATAACCTGCTGACCCACAACATACTGTCGGGCTTGAGCATTCCTGTCATACCAGATCTTTTTCTGCTGTTCTATTCCTGCCAGGTTCTTCTAGGCCAAGTCCACGAGCTTCCTAAATCTTGTCCTGAGGTTTAGGACATCTGCCACAACAGACTCCTTGCTGGATTTACACCCCCCCTCCCCCGCATCACAAATCAAATCTAAGGTTCCCCTCACCCTATGTCCATACAGCAACTCAAAAGGTGAAAACCTATGGATTCCTGGGGTACCTCTCTGTATGCAAACAGTAGATGTGGCAAATATTTGTCCCACTCTCTTTTAAACTGGTCTGAAAATGCCAGCAGCATGGCCTTTAATGTAGAGTTTAACCTCTTCACAAGACCATTAGTCTGTGGAGTGGTAGGGGGTAGTCTTTAGGTGCTTCACTCCACAACACTCCTACAGAGAAGCCAGCAGGTCTGATATGAAATTGGGACATCTGTCAGTCAGTATTTCTTTCAGAAAACCTACACTGCTGAAAATCACCAACAAAGCATTTGCCACTTTCTCTGCCGCAATGGACAACAGAGCCACCGTCTCAGGGTATCTACTAGCATAAACTACTGCCACCGGGATATACTTCTTCCCTGTGGAACATGGAGTACTCAGAGTCCCCACAAAATCCATAGCTACCATTTGAAATGGTGCCTTATTCACAGGCAAAGGCATCAAAGGAGCTTTGAACTTATCCCATGCCTTGCCTACTTTTTGGCACAGTCACAAGTCCTGCACTACCCTGCTACATCCTTTACAATCCCAGGCCAATAAAAGTTCTGCATAATACATCTCTTGATATAGTTTATGCCCATATGACCTACAAAAGGAATGTCATGGGCTATGGCTAGAACTGCCAGATGGTAGGCGGTGGGTACTACCAATTGCTGTATTACCTCACCCTCTAGCCCTCCTTCAGGGGTCCACTGTCTATACAGTAACTCTTTGTTCCAGTATACAGACTCCCTTTTTCCTTGAGAATCAGGTGCCTCTCTAGCTACCTCCCTCAAGCCTCTTAATATAGGGTCCAAGAGCTGAGCCTGTCTCAACTCTATATGTGTGACCCTTCCCAACTCCCCTTCCACAGGAAGTCTGGTGCCTTCTGACAGCGGTGTCTCACTGTCAACCTGGGTACTACCACTCACCTCTGCCCTTGCAGTCACCCTGTCCAAGGGAACATTTGTACCTACCAACAGCTGTGGCTCACCTTCAGGCTTACTTCTAGAGGCTAGCTCCCTCCCTGAAATAGCAACATCACTAGTCCCAGTTTCAGGTGTGGGGTCTGTCTGGGTCTCTCCAGGTTACCAGCCACATGTACCTGTCTCCAAGCCTGACTGCATGTAACTTTAACCTGATCTAGTTGGCGTAATGGTTAATGTGTTTACCTGCTAAACACAATGTGCAGGGTTAGATTCTCTCATGGGGTTACTGGCTGTGCTTAAAATGGCCCACAAGGGTAGTTAGCCTAGTACTAATCTATCAGCATATGCATGCACATGAGGTACTGCATTATCAACATTTATTTTCTATCAGGGCATCTGCAGGGATACCCTCAAACACACATATTTGCTTGCTTCCTTTTCCGCCATAGCAGTCAAGCAGAACCATGGCCAAAGACATTTGGAATGAGGTATCTCCTAAAACTCTGACTGGACTGGACTGCCCAAGCAAGTACTGCTCCTCTTTAGCACTGCAGGCTTCTCAATGATTATGTCAAAGGCTGTGTCTCTCTTAGCAGTGGAATGTTTTCCATCCACTAAATTAGGATACAACCTTCAGTGATGGGGTGCTACCCCTGCTGTCTCCAGACAACTTATCACTGACTTAATGTTAGTCTCACTTGCTGGCTCCCCCAGATTTTTCCCCACTTTGCTTCTGTGGATATCTGTATGCCACATGGCCCCACTGGTTACATTTAAAACATATAACCCTTGATCTTGGCTGTGTACCTGAACTAGTGGCATCCCCTGTTACTGGTGGACTCTGTTTGGGTAGTTTAGGTTGCCCACCATAGGTTCCCTTATATCCATGTGCAGCAATGGGCATCCCTTTCTTGTGCAGGGATGCTCTGCTTGCTAAGTATAGCTCCTCTTTTCTCCCCAGCTCATCTGCAGAGTTATACTCCCAATCTGCCAACCAGATTCTCATTTCCTCAGGCAAAGTGCTAAGGGCTTGTTCCCTCACCAAAAGGTCTACCAACCTTTCAAAAGTGGTGCCCTGACACCCACCTACCTAACAATGAAAATAACTCAGCAGTATAATCACATACACTTTTATCTACCTTGAGTCTATGCTCATGAAACTTTTTTTGCAAGCTTCAGGTGTTAAAACATTGCAATAAACATTGTTTAACTTTATCATAGTTTAAATAATCAGTATCATACAATTTAGAAACAGTAATTACAGCTTTACCATGGAGTAAGGGGGTCAAGAAATGTACCCAGAGTCATTGATCAACATTATACTGTTTAGATACTCTTTCAAATATATGAAAAAAACTATAAAAATTGTCACCCTCTGTGAACTGTGAAATAAATTTGCTGACCTTTTCTGCTTATGGGGTTTGGTCATTCCCTTCCTCATTACCTCCATGACCCTAACAAACAATCAGAATCACTCTCTCATGTTGTCACTGTTTCTCATTTTCTTTGGCTTCCAAGCACTGCAGTCTCTCTGCTTATTCTAATTCCAAATATTTGGCCTCCAGTTTAAGTGTCCTTAACTGCAGAAGGGGAAAAGGTGATCTGTCCTGTTTCTCAGGGGTGCAAATCCCCATCAGCAGACCAGTTGTCTTCCTGGTTGTTGGTTCAAGCTGGCAGTTAAGGCTGAAATTATTTACTCTTTAGTCAGGTTGACATGCACCAGTTCTTTGGTTTTGCACACCTTGGCCAACTGACTCTTTGACAGCTTGTCATAATCCTCTGCTGACATATTTCCATGCTATCCCCGACTAAACTAAAGTAAGAAAAAATAAAACTGTTGTGAAAATGAAACTCTGTATGCTTACCTTGTGGCTGAGACTATACACACCTTCAGTGACAACTGCCTACAGGCTACAGAAGTTCAATTAATATCCACAAGACTGCTCAGCAAAATGTGACATCCTTCCTCTTGGCCAGTAATCAAGGAGCCTCAATCCTCACCACTGACACAAGTGAAGGATGTTCACTTGGAGCAAAATTAGATACACAACATATTTTCCGATGCAGCTATCTGCATCAAGCACAATTTCCCTTAAGAGCACACAATTAGCATGCACAGTTCTTGAGCTGGGTTGTCAACTTTCTCTCCAGCCCCAAAATAAGACTTCCCACTGACACAGATATATAGTTAAGTCCATAGCCGGATGTTCCTAACAAAGTTCTCCACCACCTTCTCTGTGGAATCAGTGCTCTCAGTGTTCTTGTTCCAAATAGCTGACACACAGAGTCTATGACACACACACACACACACACACACACACACACACACACACACACACACACACACACACACACACACACACACACATACACACACCTGGGAAAGGCTGGGGCATATTCACTGGCTATACCACCTCTGCCCAGGCTATAAGGCAGATACACTGCCACCAAAACACCCACAAAGCCAGCTACTCTAAGGATCTTGCCAGGGTACCCAATTATACTTAGTGAAATTAATACTAATACTAATACTAATACCGATGGTAATGTTGACCAAGCAGCAAGGCTTTCAGGAGCAGCCATATTGTCACCAAATAAATATAAGTAATCTCAAAGGTTAAAATATTCTCTAAATGACCAACCACAATGAAAAGTTTAAATATATTTAATAATAAATAATGAAAGAACATGAAAATACTAAACATCTATTTACTATAAACATGAAAGTTTCAGTCACAGGAAATATTAAAAATTATACAGATGGAAAGATTCACACAAATACAGACAAACAATGCTCAACTAATCACACTATGCTTTCCTGACTGTAATTACTGTTTCCCTATTTCACTTACTAGAGCAAGGTATGATAATGTGGGTGAGTGGTAATTCTATGTCAGGTTTCACAAACAGACTCCTCTGAGACTTCTGTCTCATCTAGTATTAAAACATAATTTCAGTGCTGAATTACAGAATGACATCATATACATACATCTGATCACTTGACTTCTAGTTCCCACACTACCCCCTTTACTAGAAAGTGAACCAGAATCTAGCTCATATGCATCATAAAACACACAAATAGTGTTGCTAAGATGTGTTATAGCATCTAGAAGCTATAAAACCATTTTGAAAACTTCCACCCTTTCAGGTTAGCAATTAGTTTTCCTCTAAGAACAATAAAGTAGGATTACTAGCCTGGTTTTCATAGACATTTTGTCTCTGGCTACAATCAGACCTGTGAGATAAAATTTGTATGGCCTTAACCAGGTAATTTAAGTTCAGACTATTTTTCAAAGTTAGCTGGACTGAAATTCACCTCTTCTCTTCCAGTTTCCTCAGTTACAGTATATTAATTTCAGTAGTTACAATACAGTCTGATATACAGGTGTATTTCCTTTCTGTCATACAGGACCTACTGTCAGTACATTTTTAACACATGCAGCTTTACAAACACATTTTCAACATAAGTATCTTTACAAATCAGCTTGATATACCAATGACATATAATTCTTTATAAAACTCCATCTAGTTATGCTGGCATATGTTACACATCCACTGCCCTTCTTCTACTGGCATAGCTGGCAATACCTCACAGTATCACACTTGTTTCTGTATTATTCATACTTAAAATGTATAGGATAAAAAGTTCATGAAAATATATGACTAAATTTGTCCTTATAGCAAGAGATTCCCAGATTTGACTGACAACTGAGGTGCCTTCTGTGCAGAGTCTGTTATGTCCTGCCTCTGTTTGCGTGGGTTCTATGGGTGCTATGGTTTCCTCCCATATTTGAAAGACATGCAGTAAGTGGATTGGTCACTCTAAACTTGTCATAGGTATGGGTGTGCATGTGAGTGGGTGGTGTGAAAGAACTAACATGGCAGGACTAGCTACATGGTAGGGTAAATCTTTGACCAAGATCATTGTCACTATTGAAGTGACACCCCAAACCCATGTGCAAAAATGGGGAAAAAAGGGTTGGGGTGCTTGGCTATGACTAGATTTCTAAAGATCCTCATGTATCATTAGTGTATTAAGTATCTATGAATTTATGAACCTAACTGAAAGGACTTCCTGACCACTGTTGTTATGTGATGATCAAAACACAGGGAGTTATCAACCCAAGTACTAAAGTCTCTAACAAAATTTTGGAGTGAGGTACTGTTTATGTTATATGCTGAGGCATGGGTGTTTTGCCAAATGTTACTATATTACATTTTTGGCATTTAATTGAAGCCAGTGTTTTGTAGTTATATGCAAACTTGCATAATTAGACATTTTGATTTGTGGTCTGGAGGTCAGAAAAGTAAACTCCAAATAAATGTGGTTCCACCACAGAGCCATGCAGATCCATGCAGAGCACAACAGGTTATCTTTATACTCTTTGATTAGGCATCTGCTGTGTGCACAGTATTGGTGCTGTCCTTAATCCAATTTGCTATCCATCTTATCACATAAGGATCTATTTGTAATGCATTTACTAACTATGCTAGCATGGCATATGGTGTCAAAGGCCTTGGCTAGGTCAAGGTATGCCATGTGTAAGCATGGCTACCATCAACAGCTTGTGTTAGTCTCAAAAACATTAACCAGATTTATTAGACAAGATATATTCCTTGCAAAGCCAAACTGCTGCAAATCTAGCCTAATGAGATTTTTAATGTCATAGTTAGTCAGGTTAGTTACAGTATGCTCCATGGCTTTGGATATTAAACTTGTCAGGCTAATGGGTTTGTAATTTCTGGGGACAATTGTGGGGCTACCTTTGTGTGCTGGTATCACTCCTATAGTCTATCAGATTTTATGGAAGAAACCAGAGGCTAAACTTAGGTTAAATAGTTTAAGGGGGTAGTATACAATGACTTGATTAGTACTGTTTATAAAACAGCTAGGTATATTATTAGAGCCTATGAAGGAAGTTGTTTTAGACTTTGAGCACACTTTTAGTGCATTCGCTTTTATGACTGTACAGGATCTGAGGGCTTCTCGGATATGTGGACAATTAATAGTTTTTACAGGTGAAGCTGGTACCAAATTTGTTAAATAGTATGTTGGCAATGCCTACTGAGGCAGAGTAGGTGTTGCCATCTTAAGTAAGTTTTCAGCAATTCTGGGTGTTAGTTTCGTATCATAAGTAAAGAAAGAAAGATTTGTAGTTGTCCTTAACTTCAGATGTTAACCTCGGTTCAGTGGCTGCCTTATTAATTCTTATAGTTCTTGCTTTCCTTATGCAATCTTTTGCATATTTCATATTAGGGATTTTTACTAAAATAGATGTTTGAACTGTTTTTATTGGTGTTTTTGTTTTCAGCATTAAAACAGTATGATTATTCATACTGTGATTTTATATCCTGTTGCAGTTTGCAAGAGCAAATATTCAAATTTGTGATCAATCTTTTCCCTTGTTTTCAGCCTTTTGGCCACTTCAAGCGTGAGATCACAGCACAGTGCAATCTGGGCACTTGCCTTTTCCCAGTGTGTGTTTTCAGAGTTTGTTTATACACAGACGCACACACACACACACACACACACACACACACACACACACACACACACACACACACACACACACACACACACACGATGCACCCCCTGCTTCTTAAATATACCAAATTCAAGATTGCGCTACAGTGTGGGGAATGGGAAATTTCCCATTTCCGCACTGTAGTGCCCTGAAGTGCGATCTCGGAGTTGGTATATTTAAATAGCGGGGGTATGGGGGGTGCAGGTGGGCTTCGTCCCCCTGCTAAAACCCTTTCATTTTACCTTTTTATTTTATTTTTTTTGTTTTATTACATTTTTGAACACTTAACTGTTCGATCTCTAAAGGTCGACCATTTAGAGATTCGAACATTTAAGCATTTGTCAATGTAATATAGACCCCAAAAAGTACAGTTTCAAAAGGGCTGAAAATCAAACATAAACGTAGTGAACTTGCATCACCAAACACTGAACGGCACTTGAAATTCAGTGGTTGCACTTTCATAACAGCGATTTTCAAGCTATCAGTATTAAGATGGTTCAAAAGGGGGACATGAAATAATTTTCAATTTCAACAATATGGTTTGGTGACGTGAATAAATGAACAAGTGCACCTCAAAGTTATGATGGTATATGTGTGTGTGTGTGTGTGTGTGTGTGTGTGTGTGTGTGTGTGTGTCTGTGTGTGTGGGTCTACCTTACATGGTTGACATTCCAAAATGTCAAAGAACATATGGCTGAGACCATATGATCGAGATTTGAAATGTCAAACACGTAAAAGACAAAAAAAAAACACTTACTTTAACACTGCTAGAAGGGGGGACCCCACACTCCCCCGTACCTTAAATATACCAACTCTGAGATCTCACTACAGTGCAGAAGATGGAAATCTTTTTATTCCACACTGTACGGAAATGCTGGTTCTACATGGTTGGCATTTCAAATGTCAATCATATCTTCTCGGCCATATGATCTTCGACATTTTGGAATGTCGACCATGCAAAGGGGATGCATGTGCATGTGTGTGTGTGTGTGTGTGTGTGTGTGTGTGTGTGTGTGTGTGTGTGTGTGTGTGTGTGTGTGTCTATATATATATATATATATATATATATATATATATATATATATAGATATATATTATATATATATATGGGTCTACCTGATAAGACCGAAAAGCCAAAATTTTGAAACCAAGAAAGATGAAATTGCAGAAACTTCACATGAATGAACACCCAGAACACTAATGAGCAAACTCCGGGTAAGTAACTAACTGTCCTTCATGGTGTACTTTGCCTTTCCCCATTGTAGTGTGATCTCAGACTTGGTGTATTTAGTAAGGCTGGTGTGGGAGGTGACGCTCCCACATTTAAGGGTTTAATTAGCTTCAGTTTACAGTGGTTACTTACCGGAGTTTGTTCATCAGTGTTTCAAGTGTTCATTCATGTTAGGTTTCGGAAATTTTGTCTCAGTCTTGCTGGATTTGAAATGTTATCTTATAAAAAAAAAAATATATATATATATATATATATATATATATATATATATATATATATATATATATATATATATATATATATATAAACATTAGTGGGGGTGTGGGGAATGCAATTTTTTGGTAGTTCAGTCTTTTTAGATTTGATCAATAAAGATTGATTCTTTGTTTCCATTTTTTGAAATGTTTGATATTTGATCATAAACTCATGTACTCATGTGTAAAAAAAAAAAAAAATATATATATATATATATATATATATATATATATATATAGTGTATATATATATATAAATAAATAAATATAAATATATATATATATATATATATATATATATATATATATATATATATATATATATATAGACACACACACACATATATATATATATATATATATATATATATATATATATATATATGTCTGTGCATGTGTGTGAGTCTATAAGGCAGAACAGGCTCAGGATTGAGGACTGACATCTATGTGAGTGTGAGACTGTAAAGAAAAAATCTACAAAAAAATAAATAAATCATTTTGTGCTAGCATATTAATACAGTCTGCCCAAAACAATGATTATCTCCACATAGCTGAAAAAACATAAAAAATGTGTATTACACAGAAGCACACATAATCATTCAGCCTCTTCTTCTTACTGGTAAACCTCCATATACTCTTAATGAACAAAATACCTTGCACACCCTAACATGTATTCTAAGCAACTGTTCCTTAACAATAAATCTTAGCGTAACCTTAACTCTAAATCTAAACTGGTTGTATACTTAACATATTACATGGTTCTGACCTCCTATCCAAATCTTAATCCTGTCCACCAAACAAATATTGAGTCTAACCTTTAAATCGTTGACCATTCCAAGTGCTACAACAAAGAAAATCAACCAAATGGAATTTTATTAAGTGTAGTGTTTGTACAAACTGAATATGAGCAAAAGGCTTAAACATAGTGCTTCCTACCAATATGCCACTAACAAAGCAGAAAAATAAAAAAAGAAGGAATGGTGAGCAATTTTTGCCTCAGGATCTTAAGGAAAGAGATACTACAAGATCCCTTTTAAAATCAAAGTTTTCTCTGCAATTCAAGATACACCAGCATGCTAGGCACAAAACTTGGACCAAACAATAAAACAAAGTGTCTAGGCAGCAACAATCCAATAAGCTTCGACAAGAAAAACTACACAACTCAGAAAAAGTTAATTGATAAGCACTTTCATTCTTTAATCACACATAGAACTTCATCAGGCCAAGGTACAAGATAAAACATACCATCTTTTAAAAGTAGAACATTATAATCACATGTTAAAATTCTCCAGTCAAATAATACAAATAAAATAAAACCTCAAACTCCGAGTTATTATAAGTAAATACATACAATAATAAATGCCATAATCAATTCAATAAGAAACACAAATAATTTATATATAACTAAGCTTTTAAAAAGCATTTTATACTGATACATTCATTAAGCTGTGGAAATAAATTGGCTTCTAGAGTGATTTCCCAATGTGCTTCCTTACACTCAAGAATGTTACATAGTCAACACCATGATTAATATCTGTTAACTTATCTAAAACAAAAAAAAATCAAACTTTCTAAAAGCATGACAGTTTAAGGAATGCTTTGCTAATGGAGTGTTAGAATCCATACTTTTTATAGCTAAAGTATGTTCATAAATATGCTCTGTGAGCATCCTATTGGTTTTACCAATCTACAACACTGGACAGGAAGTGCAATATGCTAAATAAACATTATGTTAGGATTTACAAGAATATCTGCTATTCGGTGGTATTATCTTACCAGAATTTTTCAAAACTATTGCACTGATATTGGATATATAACAGCATAACCTACAAGATTGGCGACTTTAAGTGCGTATGATCCTCTTTAACTAAAAATAGATATACTGTGATCCAGTCTATTAAAAAACTAGGCAAATGACAGCAATTTTATAAGTAAAATTAGGGTTAGCGGCAAGTATTCTAGCTAAGTCTTTATTACTCAGAATAATATTCCATTTCACAGTAATGATATTTTTATGTCTACCATATTCTTACAAATGGGCAAAGCAAATGAATTTGTATACATGGAATGATTATAATCTCTTCTCTTGACTTTATAGCCTCTTAATAATATAGGAGAAAACAATTCATCACGTTTTAGTGTGATCTCCTTTAAAATGTCAAGAAGTCTAACTTTAGGACACCCAAAATTTACAAAGAACTCAATTTGTTAGATTCATCCAAAAAATATTTTGATCACTAACTAATTGACTTAAAAGTATGAACTGTCCTTTTATGATGTTCTATTTCATAAAAGAAGGATGTATCCTGGAAAAATGTAAATAACTATTAACAAAAGTTGATTTCTGAAATAATTGACTTTGGAAATGCTTATTTAAGATGCCAGTAGTAATCAGTAAATCTAAAACATAGCCTTTGACAATGATCATGAACCTTAAAAAAAATAGTGCTATTATTAATACCCTCCAAAAAATGAGAAAGTCATCTCAGGTACCATTCCAAATGAATATTAAATCATCTACATATCATTTGTAAAAACTAACAAAAAGGTATAGTGGATGTTTGACAAGGAAGTCATGTTCTCCCCAAGCCATCACCAAATTGACAAAAACTGGTGTCATTCTGGCACCCTTTGCTACTCCCTTTAATTGCCGATAAATATTATTATCAAACATGAAAACATTATTAACTAATACCAGTGCTAAGAGCATACAAATAGTATTAATCTGACTAGTTTATAAAGAAGTGAATTTGCACAAA
>NC_056728.1:1065525678-1065578178 GCF_019279795.1 Protopterus annectens | reverse complement strand
ATAATTAAATAAATTAAGTAATGCATCAATAAATAAATAAACACTGGTGTTAATCTTTTTTACAGACAGTGGTTTAGGAAAAGTTATCTGTCATGCCATTGTGCTCATTCTCTATACAGAATTTGACTGTTTTTCTTTTTCTTCTTCTTCTTCTTTCAGCTTTTCCTAGTTAGGGGTCGCCACAGCGGATCACCTGTCCGCTCATGATTGGCAGTGGAGTTTTACGGTGTCGAGTTGCCAGCCCGGTGCCCAACCTTTCACAGAAGGCACACACATGCAGACACTCACACCTAGGGCCAATTTAGAGTGTCCAAACCACCTACAGCATGCCATTGGGATGTGGGAGGAAACCGGAGCACCCAGAGGAAACCCACGCGACCACAGGGAGGACATGCAGACTCCGCACAGTAGGCACCCTAGCCAAGGATCGAACCGGAGAACCTCTTGCTGTGAGGTTCTAAATATACTAACAGAACTTGGTATACCTGTAATACTTTTCAACCCCTTAGTGCAAGAATTTTGGACAAAGCCAAAAATAAGGGTGGGGAGCACAATAAGAAAAAGATTTTAAATATTGCTCTTATAAACTTTGACAGTTTACAGGATTACAGATTTCACATTGCCATGCATTTTTGAAGGATGTGAAGTCTGAAATTGTAATGTCTGTTATTATTTAATGAGTTCAATCCTCAGTGATTTGCCAGAAAAGCAAAGATTTTATAATTTCCACACTAAAAATATGGTGCAAAAATCTGAGCAGTCTTCAAAATTCTGTATAGTTAAGAGAAATGAGTGAAAAATGGCTTTCTCTGTCTGAGCACATCTGATGTGATAATCAGTGAATGGTTTAGAACCATATTCAATTGAGCAATGTTGATGTAGTAGATTGTTTCAGTACAAAACTGTTTGGTATTAGCTTGCAATATGAGTAGCTTTAATAAATTGCAGCAGCTAAAGTAAAAGATTCTGTCACAAGTTTACTTAAGGAACTGGTCCCAGTATCAAACTATGTTTTTTTCAGTGGCTAGCTTAATGGCATAGGCAACCAAAAATCTCAGAACTCATTCTCTGTCTGAGGGTCCTGCTACCTGAGTGACTGTTCTCACCTTTTTACGATCAAATCGAATGCCAGCACTTGTTAAAACATGTCCAATGTGTATAATATTTGGCATGCAAAATTGACAAATTGTCTATGTACAGTTTTAAATTACAGATGTCAGCCTGTCAAGTAACATTCTCAGGCTCATATCATGTTGTTTCTTACATTCACTTCATTCCGTTATGCCATCTGTGATATTAAAATGCCTTCTAATCATTCAATGATCTGTTCACTGGCTGTCTGAAATACTTTAGGTGATAAAGAATTACAAATCACATTTTTCATGAATCTGTATCTTGTGTCAATACTAAATGTACATAATTCTGAACTTTTTAGATCCAGTTCGATTTGCCAGAAACTTGGATAAGCAGCAAGTACTGTAAGTTTCTGTTCTATGCATCGT
The DNA here is from genome assembly GCF_019279795.1 of Protopterus annectens. Classification (NCBI taxonomy): domain Eukaryota; kingdom Metazoa; phylum Chordata; order Ceratodontiformes; family Protopteridae; genus Protopterus; species Protopterus annectens. Next base: position 1,065,576,676 of record NC_056728.1, on the reverse strand, counting down.
TATAATAACTTCATTAACTGTCTTCATTGGGTCATTTTTACCACAGGAATGCCTTATCAAGATCTTCTGGACTTGTACAAATTTTGATTTTGCCCAGTTGCCACCACACTGTACTTTCATAGAGTTGGCTTAGTCTGTGATCATGCCGATCTTTCGCATTTGTTTCAATTCTTTTTCAGTGCATGTTTTTTTTTTGCAACATTGCTTCAGGAATTATTATTGGTGTTTGCGTTGTTGGTACATTTTCTGTATTTATCTTTATACTGAGCAGAAGAGGAATACAGCCAATCCCGGATAATAGATCAGTATGTTCATTAGAAATATTGTTTGTTTAGACTTTGCATTTCTGTCTGACATTTGCTTTGCAAAGTTTTCACACAATTAATCTCCTATTACAATAGTGATGAATTGTGATGAATTGCTTTGTGACTGATTGGATTTGTAAGCTGTCTGCTTCAAAAGCATGTGAGTTATCACCTTCATGAATGCGCAAATTAACTGTTTCATGAACATGGCTATTTCCTTTGCAAATCTACAACTATTTGCTTTCTCACATTACTGTTTGATTCCTTGAATACACAATGTCATCAATTGCAGAGATACTGCATCTACACGTTTTTAATTCATTTGACCAAGTTCAACTGTTCTAAAGCCCTTCAGTAAAGAAAAAAAACATACATTGAATTGTTGAAATGGGACAGTTTGGTATAAACAATCATAAGTTTTGTTTTTATAAACACAGCACAGTACTTTCTCACTCAGTTTTACGCTAACTTATGGCCAGGGTAAGACAATAGTGTAGAATCTGACTCTTGATTTGTTGCTTATAGCTTTACCTTTGACATCTTAAGTGACAAGATGATTGCCCAGTTGAAAGTTACTTATATTTAACTGAATGGTAATAACCAAACATTCTCCTGTGCCATTTTAATATCTTGTTGTTTCTGTTCTGTTTCACTCAACAGACTGTGTGTGCATGTTTTGGAATTGCTTTGCTTTGATTTATTTTAAGTTTAGATGTATCCAAATCCCTTGCAATCTTCTTCATTTGAAAACTTGTTAATTCTGTGTTATAGACAGTTTCATCTAATTCCAAATTCAGCTCTAAATACATTCAGTGGTTGATCTAGTTTCAGAGCAGGCTCTCACAAAAGTTTGTTTTTCAGTTTATTAGTCATGCTAGTACAATTCTGTTTCAGCACTGGATCATACAGTTCTTAAAACTTCAGCTATATCCATCACTTCAGTCACATAGAATTCTCCTGGGCCTTAATTTCTAGTGAAAAATAGCTGATGGATATATTACAGATTCTACTTAGGATCACAATATTGTTTTAATCTGTTTTGGTTGCATCCAGATCAAACTGTTGTTGTTTAGAAACATTTAACATGTACCTTTAAGTCATCAGCTCCAGCAAGTTGAAGAAATGCAGCAAATTGCACCACCTTACTTTTCTGCTTTATGGTAAAAGCAACATGGATTTCTGCAGTCATCCTTTCCATTTTTTCTATTTATCTTGAAGAATCAAATGAGATGTCAGAATGAGCGAAGGAGACCATGATGAAACTAGCACTGTGTTCAAATGATAACTGTGTCTGAAGCATATTTACCGCAAATTCCATTTATTTACCACTACAAACAAAAAAAAAGGCAAGTGGCTTATTCATCTGAGAAATTTGATTTCAGTATCATGTTATTGTGTGGTGGCTTTTCTTTGTTTTTTTGAGTTCATTTTATTAGTGAATTGGTTAATTTAGTTAGTTTTGCTCATTTCAGTTTTTTTGCATGATGTTGTGACCCCTTATTTGCATTTTTTTAATTTAGTTGCTTTGTATTCTGATTTCATATTTTTTTGCTCATTTCTTCAAGACATTTGTTATTTTGACATTCAAATTTTAGTTTGAAGTTTAGCTGTAGCATTCATTTTTTCCACTTCATTTTTCTCATTGTGTTATCAACTGTGGTAGTGTGGCTATACCTCACAACTCCAGAGAAGAGCACTTTTTTAATCCATTTTGCCACAGGTAAAAGTCAACCCCCAACTGCTAATCAGTCCTGCTTTAGCACTATGCAATATCTCAGTCCTTTCTGAAATACTTTCTCATGTACAACAGGTATACTGCCTAAGACATGTTTGTGGCTGTCCATATTCAAATATATTATTTACTATCATGGCAGTATGCTCAGAAACAGAAAGGACCATGTGACATCCACTTGCATGTTAACCTTATGAGTGAGTTTGAAATAATGGCACATATATTACATTTCCCTTTTTCTGGTATTAACACGCAGGTGCTTCCAAACCAATGTCTTGATTTCTACTGACCAAGAACACAATTCTTGGAAACTGCCACTGCATTATTTAGAAATGTCACCCACATCATCCTACTTCATATACAAACTCAACTGATGCACAACAGTGAGGAAAAAAGAGTCTTACCAATACAGCTTACATTTGTCTTGAAAAAACAGATTCTATGTAATAAAATGGCCTGTAAACAAACACAAATTCAAACAAATGTGATCACATAGTTAGGATAATATCAAATGGTTATTAGTCACTAGTAGGGAAGACAATTTAGGCTGCAAAAAGAAATTAAAAATCAAAAATGCTCTAAGCATTTTGGGGACTTTATCCCAAGAAAACTGCTAAAAAGGATACGCAGAAGAGAACTAATAAGAGGGGTAATGAAGGACCTCTGGCCACCCACAATAAGAATAACAACAGCATGACTAATAATCATAGGGTCAATTTCATCAGGTAGCCAGTTGAACAATAGAGGATGATCAGGAAAAGATGGATGGGTACCGAAAAATATTGATCAGATCTTGATTTTGTTCTTGATATACTAGTATTTAGTACCAGCAGTGGAAGGCAGTCAGGTTGTGGAGATGATAGTGATGATGACGACGATGATGATGAAGATGATGGATAGTGCAAACCCAGAAAAAAGACACAATAAAAAGGAAACCTTCAATGACAGATTAATATAGTCAAACCAAGGAAAAAGATCATAGAAAATGTAGACTGTTGTCAACTACCGATGCTCCAGTAGCATGACAACAAACAGATGTGCTATGAAGTCCTGTAAATGGTGTGCAGCCTTAAAGTTACAGTGAAAATAGAGACTGTTTCAACTGCTATAAATACAAATTTAGAGTACAAAAGTCAAAACATTTGGTTTCTAATAATAATTGTGGTATCTGACATCATATACCACAATAAACATTACTGAAGCTGCAAGACTGAGGTCCGTGGTATTAGTTTGGAAAAGATCATAAAGGTGTAGTACAGCACATAATTTATGCATGCTGGGTTTAGTAAGTGAAAAGATGAAAAGAAGCTGCAAGCAAGCACAGATGCTGGGAGTAGAAACATCATTAATTCTGTGAGGAAGAGCAATAGGATGATTTTTATCATCATCTATTTTACTAAGATCACAGGCCTTGTGGTCTATGTATAAAGAGATGCATGGATATGATGCTGTCAAAGTTGCTCAAGGAATGATATCATCCTTATTATGGAGATGGAGTGTTATGAGGTCTATGTTCAGCTACCAAATACTAAAGAAACTTGAACTATGAAATAACAAATGTAAACAGTGAAAGGGATAATTATTGAACAATAGCAACTTTGAAAAAAAATACATTGAATGGCCATAGTTGGCCAACAGCTAGGAAGCAATGTGATGCATAAGGTAAGTGAAGGGAAACCTTTCAAATTTGCACTATTCCCCACTGTAGCGTGATCTTGGAGTTGGTATATATAGTTAGGGGTGGTGTGCGGGGTGCAACCCCCCCCCACTTGTACTGCTCCTTGTATTTGTAGTGTTATCAGAAATCAAAGAAAATGGCTCCCTAAAAGCAAAAGCAAAGATTGCTGGTGAGTTCTTAGAAAAGACACAAAACTTTAAACTGCTAGCTACACAAACTCTCAGAAAAGCAATTTATCAAGATAAAAAAGAGATACTATTGACTTCATTGACCTTCTCCATATTTTTGGTAATACATTCAAAGTTTTTGCTGAAAATACCCTGACAAAATATTGTTTCTGCAGAAGTGTTTCTTTTATGAGTATGTCAATGATATGCCCATGTATTGCTGTTTGAAGGAATTTGCCTAAACTCCCTTGTGTGGCCATTGTGGGAAATGATCAGTCTCATTAATAATACATAGTTTACAAGGTAGAAATAATCAGTCTCATTAATAATATATAGCTTAGACAGGCACTGCTGTTGAGAGGAAGACCTGTACTCCTTTACTTCCACTCCTCATGACATCACCTTCATGTCTTTCAGTTTGTAATATTAAAATTAAACCTAGGGATATCTTCGTACAGGAAGTTGCCAAAGTTCACAATCTGACAATGTAGTGCAATTTTTTCCTTTGAGAACAAGCACTGAAATAAACACCTGATTGATGTGCCTGTGAAAATGTCATAGAAAATCTAGTTTTTATGTTTCTAAACACAGAGTTGGCATTACCCCAAAATATAGAAAATATGGTCAGGGCTCTTTTGGTATGAAGTACAAACCATATGCCATGCTATTTCTTTACTGAGAAAAGTAGTTAACACATTTGTTTTATCTTTCTCTATAGTCTACAGCCTTTCATCATTCTGTAAGCGATTAAAAAAAATGAATGAAGACCCTATACAACAGGCAGCCAATGTGATTCCCACAAAGGAAAGTCTACTCATTGTATGCTAATGAACATGGTAGTGAATCAGGAAGCAATTCATCTTTAGGCAATTTTATTTGTTTTATTTATTTATATATTTATTTATTTATCTTTCAATCAGTCCATTATCTGTCTACCCATAATCATTTATGATTGTTTTCTGATGGCATACTGCATCAGATATCTTCTAGATTACTAAACATGGAAATATAAATGACTGAAATGTAATTACTTCACACAAAATCATAACAATTGGTATAGAGTATGCTTTGTATTCACCTCCATAGAGTTCATTTTTTTATGCAAATAGTGCATGTCTTTCTGCTCATAATTAATTACATACCTACACACATAACGACATTCACTAAACACAGTGGTTATGGGAAAATATTATTAACCATGAATACCTCATGAAACTCCAAACAAACAAATGAAATAGACATAAAAAGGCAAAATAATAAAAAAAACGAATGGATAAAAACACAAAATGACTTTATTTCATACAAATTTAACTGGTAACTGCTTTCATTCCCTTCATGGAACTTCTTCAGACCAAGCTGTATAATGAACAAACTTATTTAAATACTTAATAACAATAACATGTGACACAAAGCACATATACCTATTTGTTTCTGAATGTGGCTCTAAGACTGAGCCTGTAGTGAAATCTATTGACAGGAAAATGTTTGGAAGACTTTGAAAATATGTTGAAAGACATTTGGAGTTTTTTAGACAAACTGAAAGATGTAGAATTTGGTCATAATATTTTGTAACAGTTTATGTTAATAATTTGTTTTTTGTGATTCTACACAAAACAGAATTGGAATGGTTTAGAGATAAATTGTTACTCACCCCTAACAAATTCACAAATATAAGCAGTGAGAAGGCTACTAAAGTAAAAAACAACATCTGATACTGTGTTCGCGTAATCAAAGAATATTTAATTTAATACCACAGCTGAGTGCTTTCACCCGTACATAAAAATTGGGCGTCTTCAGAGTTAAAAACATTGTGCCATTCAAACCTGAAATAGAAAAATCAAAAACAGGTGACCATTTTCTTATTTAACTTTTAAATGCACACTACCTAAATACAATAAAATACAATATATAAATAGCATTTCTAAAACCCTAAGTGGAATCTACTTAATAATACCCATAAAGCATTTAAAACTTGACTAAATAATTAATAAGGTATCCAAATATGTATATGTATATGGGGAAAATAACATCAACCTTACTTAATTTGTGCTCTAAGTTTTAAAACACTGCTAATAGAACAAGCTTCATTAATACCTGTGGTTTGCATGATGTTTAATCTCAAACGCCGTTCTAATTCTTTAAACTCTAACACATTTTTCACATCTCCCCCCTGGTTATTCACATAAATTCTATCTATAATAAAAAATAAAAACTTTTTACAATTGGTACACATTGTAGTGTGAATATATAGGGTATTACTTGTTTTCTCATTTTTTATATCCCTAATATGTTCAGCCATACGTTCTCTTAACTTCCTAGTAGTTTTCCTACATAGACTGCTGTACATGATATGCAGGAAGCCACATACACTACATTTTCTGTATTACAATTACACCTACTGGGACAAATCAATGTTGTATTGTATCCGACAATGACAATATATGGACCATCATTGACAAATTTACACCATCTACAATAACCACACTTATACATTTTAGAATTCAAATTTCTACTTTTATTATGTGCAAAATTTGTTCCATTATCAAACCAGTTCTTATGACTTTTACCCTTAGAATATGTTACCAGAGATTTATTTCCAACTTTGGATCTATTTTCCTGGGTTTAGAGTTAAATTGTTACTCAATCCTAATTTGTGCACAGTAGGCATTACAATTGTAATTGATTTTAGGGAAATTGGCAATTTTTGTCAAAAAAATGGTTTACTATGGCTGCAGCTTGTGCCCTAATACATGATAATATGTTAATGCATTGCTGTTTAAGGTATTTTATATTTACCCATACTTTTTATAGTTTATGTTTAGTATAGTTTAGATATTTGGATAATATTTTTAATGAACTGGAAATATGACCAACAGCAGTTTAAACAGTTTGTCAACTATTTGTAAGGTGCTATCAACTTTTTGAAATTTAAATATGTTATGATTAGGGATTCCATTATTTTTTTAGATGTTAGCATTGAGAAGATTGGTAACAATAACTTAACATCAAAAAATGATCATAAAGTTACACATTCATTTATATACTCATTTTTCAAGTTTTTACCCCTTACACATTAAAAGGGAAATAGTAAAATGGGAACTTATTAGGATATCTAGGCTATATAGAAGTGCAGGTTGTCAAGGACATGTTTTTGTAGAGAGGATTTCCTTCAGAATCTTTAGAAGAAATAATACAGGATATTTGTATAAGGAGTAGTACATATTTTATTCCAATATTAAAAGTGGGTTTCCACAATACTATACAAAATGGACACAGTCTTTTAGACAAAGTTAAGGGACTTTGACTTACTCCCTTTCTTACCTTGTATTCTGGCAACCTTCAGGTAAAAGTGGGGTATTGAGAAAACACTGGAAATATTTGAACACCTAGATCTAGTGGGATGGCTAGGACTGTCCAACATCCTCAAACTCAACCAACTTACTGAGGAATTTAAAATTATTAAACATCCAGATAAAACCCCCTCACTGAACAAAATACTTACCCCCTACTCCAACCTTACGTCCCTTAGGTCATCCAAAAGTATACAAGTGTTGACCATTAAATCTAACAACTCGGGTGGTGAAGCTCTATATGCCAATTCCATTGGCAAAGCCTGGAATGCCCTCCCAAGCAATCTAAGACTTATGACCACTCTGCACCAATTTAAAATTCACCTCCGAGCTCTACTAAAATCCCAATGGCTATGCCCATGCTCTAATCCAGACTAATAGCTCACGTCCCCGGCTCAACCAGGCCTACCCAAGCCTCCACCCAACCCAAAACCTTAAGGGTCCACTATGTAGCCCTGACAATCCATCTTTACTAACTTGTATCTCTTTTGAATTATATATACAATTACTTACTGTTTTATTTTGCATATAAATGCCAGTTTACTTACTTACTCTAGTTTTGTCACTATATTTGTTTATGTACCTCTGTTCTTTGGAGCTTTTCTCCTCGGGCCTCCACTGAAAATGGATATGTATCCAGTTGGACTAACCCGGTCAACAAATGTAAAATAAAATAAATAAATAAATAAATAAATAAAATCTACTTATGGGGCTTATCGGCAATGGTCCTAATACTGTGTACAATAGGAAACCTACCATTAAAAATATCATAGAAATACCTATTACAGTTAAAATTAATATCTCAGAAAGCACAAGAACATGTAGTAACTGTGGTCATTACCAATATATTAATACTCTTGATAAAGAAGTTTAGTATAAAGACATTTACAGGTGGATTAAACCTGGTAGATTTTACAACTATTGTAGTATAAGTGGCAGTTTGTCCACCTACCCATATTTTTATATTGGCAAAACAGAGAGCTCTTTATGTAAAAGAATATATCAGCAATTCTACTGTATTAGTAAACTTAATTTTAAGAATACTTAAGCTAAACATACAAGTGAATGTCAGACTTTTGAATGTTTTTTTGTTTTCCATTTTGGAAAAGGTTAATTTTCAGGAGAGAGGAGGAGGTGATTAGAAAACACTTTTAGGTCACAGGGAAACTGTATGGCAGCTTAGGACAGAAGTCTCAACTCTGCCTAGACTTAATGATTCAATTAGTATTTCTTATACCCTCAGATTGAGAGCAAACTGGATTTAGGATATTAATAAGTGAACAAGAAGTTTTTATTACTTAGTTTTTCTAGTTTATTAATTCAGACTGTTCATTGAAGTTTTAAGGTTTGAATCAATAATTTAGACCAATTTAAAGTGTTGCATTCAATCAAAATACTAAACTAATAGGAAAAATCACTTTCTTTTGGAAATAATATTGGAAATATTGCCCAAAGCAACAATTATTTTTTTATTAAAACAAACACAAAAAGCAAAACAAAACAAAACAAAAAAATAACAGTAAGTCACTGTTATATACTGCAGCTAGGAATTATTGAGACAATGTAGTTAGCTATTTGTAAGTGGCAAGGAGTTTTCCTGTTAATACATCTATGTACAGTACTAGGAACACTGTGGCATATCAAATATTAATACCAGCAGTGTGAATTTATTTAGATTTACTTGTGAGTGAAGCAGAGATTTTGTACAGACAGAGAACATTTCCTAAAGAATAATAATAATAAAAAAACAGCAGTTTTAGAAATATTAAAAAATCAGATATTGTTAATGAGATGTTTAGTTCTGTCTGTGAGATGATTAGCAAGCTAGCTGATAAAGGAAACTCCAGAAAGGAAAGAAAAATGTTAACAGGAATACAGTGATATGGAATGTGAATGCAGCAAGGACAAAATCCGCAAGGAAAGGAAAGTAGTATCTCTGAAGTCATCTTCAAGTCTTGGTAAAGGCCTTCATAAGGCGTACCCTGTTTTCACAAAATCTCACAAAGGCAACTGATATATAAATTGTATTTTATATAGTGTATGTCATAGAAAAAGGTAGGTTAAAAAAATAAAAAAGACAGCTAGGTGCACAAGTCCAGTGATAAAAAAGTATCCAATCCTGGAGTGCACACTGGTGCCAGGACTTGAAAAATGGCAGTATATAATCCTCAAAACAAGGAAACAGTTTTACAATGGGTTAACGCCAGGCTCAGGGGGATGATGGCATCCATGTTGTAGAAAGAAGTAATAGTTCAAAAAATCAAAAAATTTATAGGCCAAAAAAGCACCAAAAAGATAATAGAGTGGACTATTGAGGATAAGGAAGAAATTAAGTATTACTACTCATACACAAGAAGCCCGATATTTCCAAATAAAAGATTTCAAAAATATTAAGGGAGTAACAAGAGGAAAGAACAATACTTTTGCAATATGGTTTACTATCAAAATCATGAATGAACATTCTGTGAATACAGGAATGTCGAGCGGCAGATGGCTGATTCCCATGTTGCCGAACGTTAAATGATCGACACTTCATATCAGTAAATGCCCAGTGGCATTCACTGATATGAACTCATTGTAATGAATAGAGATTGTGGTATAGTGCAGATTGGGACATTCATCCCTTTCCTCACTGTAGTGCGATCTTGGAGTTGGAATATATAGTTAGCAGGGTGTGGGGGGGGGCACAAGGAGGCTTACCTACCTGCTAAAATATGATGTGAAGAGTTGTGAACTCCTATATGGACATCACGTTCGATATTCAGAGAAAATGTCCAATCTGCTGAATTCATTCATCAGATTCAACATTTTCGCCTAAATACTATGCAGGGATTTGACATTACCATTTGATGTTTTACACATACACACACACACACAGACGCACACACACACACACAAACACACACACACACACACACACATATATATATATATATATATTTATATACATATATATATATATATATATATATATATATATATATATATGGGTCTTCTTTGAAACATCGAAAACCCATAACATCTAATTTCATAACACTGAGACCAGAACATCTAAAACCCAAAACATCTAAAACCCATAACATTGAATTTCATAACATCTAACAGTACAAATTACAAAAAAATAACATCCCCTCCACATATAAAGATGCCAAACTACCAGACACACTTTTTACTATGTTTCTGCAGGGGGGCTTGATACAGTGAGGTTAGGAAATTAACTCCCCATGTGGAGGGCTCTGCCCCCCACACCCCCTTAAATTAAATATACCAACTCCAAGATCACACTACAGTGGGAAAAAGTTAATTTCCTAACCCCACTGTATCAAGCCCCCCTGCAGAAACGTAGTAAAAAGTGTGTTTGTTAGTTTGGTGTGATTATATGTCATTATATGTGGAGGGATGTTATTTTCATGTGATTTGTACTGTTAGATGTTAAGAAATTCAATGTTATGGGTTTTAGATGTTTTGGGTTTTAGATGTTCTGGTCTCGATGTTATAAAATTAGATGTTATGGGTTTTAGATGTTTCAAAGGGGACCCCAGACAAATACATTTTGGGGCACCTGGAAAAAGAAGCTACACAGGAAGTACAAAAATATCAAGAACAAAACCCAAACATTTTTGAAAGGTATAAAAAAGAGATATGGACATAGGAAAGAAAAAGAGATCCCCTAGAGTACAATATGTATGAAAAGGAGAAAGCCAAACTAACCAATTCAAAAAAGGCAGGTCCAAAAATATTTGAAGAGAAATAGAGCCAAAGACACCCACATATGGAAAATTTCGCAACACAAAAATAAGAACACAATGGGGAAATATAGAACAGAAGACTAGTAAGGTAGAAGTTAAACAAATAAAAACTGACATTAAGGAATACCTGTGATATTAAGGATTTAGTGTATAACGTCTAACATAGGTCATTTTACTGCATGATGGAACACCAATTCCCCAAATTGAAGAGACACAGGTGGAACAGAGATATCTGATGAAGATGTATGGACATGGGAAAGAAAAAGAGGTTTGATATGGTGGGATATTTATGGAAAGGAGAAAGCAAAACTAATTAATATGAAACAAGCAGCACAAAATGTATTTGAAGAGAAATACTCAGGTAAAGATACTCAGATAAGGAACATTTCAAAACAAAAAATAATGAAACAAAGGAGGAAATAAGAAAAGAATATTAGTAATGGAGAATTTAAAGAACTAGAAATTTAAGTTATGAATTACCATCAAAGAAGGATTTACTGTAGAAAATCCAGCTCCGGTAACATCACAGCATGATAGAACGAGTCCCCAAATTAAGGAGAAACAAGTGAAATGGGAAGCATCTGATCACCTGCCACATAGTGATGCTCTGGAGCGTTCAGTAGGAAACCAGTACAAAAGTTCAGTTGGAGTTGCACAGCAAAGCAAAGAGCTGGAAGCAGTCTAGCTCTGGCACAGGCAATGTTGTAGACTGATGGGCCAGTGAGTTCCCATATGAAAGAGCAATGGATGAGGAAAAATGCAGCTGAAGAGAATATGTCACAGTAATAGAGACAGATAGAGACATATTAAGATTGGTGGAAAAAAATAGATTTACAGAAAGTAAAGAAGATCAAACATATTAGGAGTCCGATAAAACAGACAGAAACAGTAATCATGTCTGTAACAAAAATTTGTATTTTATGATAGAAGTAAATAAGATATATTGGTGCAGCGGTAGCGTTGTCGCCTCACAGCAGGATGTTGTCCTGTTCAGTTCTCAGCTAGAGCGTCTTCTGTGTGGAGGCATACGTGAATGGGTGTGCCTTCGTTGAAGGTTGTGCATCAGGGCTGGTAACTCGGCACGTAAAAATCCACTACCAAAAATTAGCGGACCGGAGTTCCGCTGTGGTGACCCCTAACTGGTATAAGCCGAAAGACACAACAACTGTGCTAATGACAAATAAAGTCATACCACAAAAGTACAGTGTAATAAGGTAGAAGAAGGGAAGAAATAAAATGCCATGATGAAAACATCTATTAGAGATTGCTGTAAAGCAATTAAGACAAAACTTGTCACTCTTACAGAGGGAACAGAGCAACAAAAATACTTAGAAAAGTCAGATGTGATAAAAGCAACAAACAGCAGTATCACAACAGACCAGACTCTATATTACATTATTGAAATAAGAAATTAAAGATATCAGTGCAGGCAGAAAAACTTAGAAGATCTGCAGATAAATATAAAGTAAAAGTACAGAATAAGCAATTAATTGATGTCCCAAAAAGATTTACACAGAGCTGGGAAGTAAAGCAAAAGAAATAGAAAAAACACCAAAAAAGAAAAAGTAGATATATTTTTGAGATATTTTTATGAAAAAATCTGTGTACCATAATTAAGAAAAGCTCATAACTAGAAAACCCCAAGCCCATATACAGTACCTAACATCTAGTTAAAAGTATTAACATCTTTACACAAAGATTTAACCTTGAGTAAGAATAAATGTATGCACATTCTGAAGAGACACCACCCTGGTTAGCAAGAGGAAAAACAATACTCCTCCTTAAGAGTGAACCTGTAAGCCATCCCAAAAACTATAAACCAATTACTTGCCTTCCGACGATGTACAAACTACATACTAGAATATATATACAGACAGAGCTTGCAGTCATTTAGAAGAAAATTCAATCACGGCAAAAGAACAAAAAGAAGTCATATGGAATGAAGGATTAACTGTTGCTAAATAAAGCCATAATGGAAAATTGTAAAAAGGGGAAGAATCTTAGTATGACATGGGTAGATAAAAAAAAAAAGCATTTGACAGTATCCCACATTTATGAATAAAGATGTGCTTATGGGTGTACACCCTACATTGATCAATTATATTACAGCGACCATAAAACAGTGGCAAACCACTTTTTAATTAAGTCATGACAAGAGTAAATTATTATCCCATGGATAAAAATTCAAAGAGGGTTATTCGAGTGTGATTTCTTTTCACTTCTTTGTTTTATCTAGTCATTCATCTATTAAGCAGATTAGGTCTTGGCTACAGTTTAGCTCCAAGAAAACAAACTTGCTTAAATATTTCTCATCTCCTTTTTGTGCGTGATTTAAAACTGTATAATTTATTCAGTGAAGAGTTGATAGCTCAACTGCAAGTGGTTAAAACTTTCTGAGATGATATGAGAAAGTCATTTGTTTTCTATAAATGTGCAAAAGCAACATTTAAAGCAAAAAAAGTTCTAATACCAAGAAAATATCGGGTCTATATTAGAACATAGAAGTTTCAAAACTTAGAATGTTTTAATATCGAACCCTATTCAGCGAAAGCTGAAAATATCGAAGCAACAGAAAAATGATTTTTTTCCTAGGGAAAGAATTTGGTTGTCCATTTCTGTTGCTTCTGTATTTTCAGTGCTGTAGTGGAAAGTTACGGGTCGGGTTCAGGTAAGTGTGCGATTGAGTGCAGGTTACGGTAGTTAGGGTTAGTGTGCGGGTTAGGTATGTATGCGATTGTGTGGACATGAGGGTTAGGGCGGGTTAGGTGACTTAGGGTTAGGGCGCGGGTTAGGTAAGTGCGCGATTGTGTGGACATGAGGGTTAGGGTGGGGTAGGTGAGTTAGGGTTAGGGCGCGGGTGAGATGAGTGTGCGATAGTGATGGACCTTAGGGTTAGGGTTTGGGTTAAGGTAAGTGGATAGTTAGTGGGGTGTATAGTTTAGTGTAGGGTTAGGTGTAAGATTTTAGGTACATGTGTGTGGATTGCTGTTTGTTTGGTGTGCTTGTTTTGTGTGTATGTATTTTGGAACAGCAAATTTTTTCCCTAGAAAAAAATTGCTGTTCTGTATGTTCGATGTTTTCAGCTTTCCCTGAATAGGGTTCGATATTAGAACATTCGAAGTTTTGAAACTTCAATGTTCTAATATAGACCCGAAAATATCAGTCTACAACAGGAATGTGATATAAAGGAACTTGACAAGGAAGGAGTGTATAAATATTTGGTAACTGATGGAGGATCATCAATAAGACATGATGGACCACTGCAAATAAACTCAGTAAGGAATACTTCAAAATACTAAACCTAATACTGCAAGCAGCCTTGATGCTGATTATATAGATAGATCTGTGTGCATGGGACTGCATACATATCTGCTCACCTTGTTAGATCCAAACATAGTGAAAGTTATACAACATGAATACAGGAAGTCTGAGATTACCTCTCTGCTTAGATTAGCATCAGCATTTAGGTGGCAAGACAGAATGGAAATCAAACCAGAAGTAAACACAAACCAGAAAGCAACTCTATGTGCCCAAAAAAAAAAAAAACTAAAGAAAGAATATAAGGAGAAGGATCAGATGAGAAGGAAAGAAATGTGGAAAAGCCACAAATATAGCGGCAAGTATACAGATCTCCTGGAACAATCTTATGTTGATCATGATTTGACATAGGAATGGTTAAGGAGAGGTAAACAGAAACCAAGGGAAAAAAGGTTAATAATGGCAACAAGAGACAGTGAACTACATACATGTTTGTTTACAAAGTCCATTGACCATGTGGCAGGAACAGACAACTGTAGGTTTTCTAAAAAAATAGTTGGAAACAGTTGCACACCTTATTGCTGGATGGGATATTCTCATAGCAGAGGTGCAGTACACTGAAACACATAATAATGTGGCAAGTTTGTTCCATTAGGAATTGTGCAAACACTACAACGTATAAGTAGCTGAAAAGCATTGGAAATGTGAAACACAAGACATTATAGAGATTGATGAAGTATACATCACATGGGATCACCCATTACCAACAATTATAAAAATAGGTGCAAGAAAACCAGCTACAGCAGTCCATGAAAAATGACAAAAGTAGCATTGATAATTTAAATTGCTACATCTAGCATCTAGCTGTTACAGTGACTCATGTAAAGAGAGACACAAAATCATAAAATATCACAATTTGCAGGCAGAAATGAGGGCAATGTGGAAGAAAGATACCCAGTTTCAACAGTAGTAGGAGCAATGGGTCTCAAATAAAAAAAAAAGAATTTGCAGTCATATTTAGATAAGCTAAAAATATGTGTAACTCCATATGAACTGCAGAAGGAATCATTTTTTGGCACATTGTGGGTGCTGCAAAGAGGGGTCTATATTGCAACACTGAATGCTTAAAACAGCGAATGATGTTACATCGACACAGCGAAAGCAGAAAATGTTGAATCCAAAGAACAGCGATTTCTTTCCTAGGGAAAGAAATCGCTGTTCCAAACCCCGCATTACACACTTCCAAACACATACATACATACATACCCAATCCTAATTATACCCCACAAAAACCAGTAAACAACTAAATACACATATGCACATAACCCAAACATACATTTAACGAAAAAAAAACAATAAACATTTTAAAACATATGCACTTACCTTAACCCGCACCCTAACCCTAAGGTCAGTAACTCTTGCACATTCACATAAACAGCTCCAAACACATACACACTTTAACCCTAACTCTACCCCCCCAAAACAAAAGTAAACAACTGAAAACACATACACACGGAACTCAACCATAAATTTAACATAAAATATACAACAGTAAACACTTTCATACATATGCACTTACCTTAACCCGCACCCTAACCCTAAGGTGAGTAACTGTTGCACAATCACGCTCGGCAGCTATACCGGACAAGGGACCACACTACACTTCAGAACACAGCAAAACAACAAAGTGGTTAAGTGACTTCTTTCCCAGGGAAAAATTTCGCTAAACAGCCGCTTCGCTGTTTTGCCTGTTCGCTGTACATGTGTCGACAAAAACAAATTCGACATAATGCGTTTTCGTTGAACTCATAGGAAGCCACAAAGAGTACTTTTGGCTAACATCAAAGACTGAAACAATATTAATTACATGAACTTTAATCATACGTTCAGTCAGGAATGGGTTCCATTCCTGCCATGGTATTAGAAACCCAAAAGACTTGGAGAAATTAAGCCAAAAAAAAAATCAGATTTAAGACCACTGGAAAATCAGGGATTATTAGTGACAATGTAAACATGTTTAGTGCTATCTGTGAGATGATTAGCAGGCTAACAAGAAACCCCAGAAAGAAAAGACAAATGTTAACAGGACTACAATAGGTGCAATATGCCTCTTCACCTAGGATTATGATTGGAGTGCATGTCATGACCTGGCTGTTAATGTTTTCAAGAAATAGATTTAAGGGACTCTGTTGAAGCTTGAGGGAAGAACGTGTTTAATCCATTTACTGAACACATTAACAAATGAGTATGATTGGCAATCCTTTCAAACCTCTTTAAAATATGGGGAATTTTAGCTACTCCAATGTACCTTACAAGTTATAAAAAAGGACAGAAACAAGATGTACAGCTTCAACAGCAGTCAGACATATTGTGTTGCAACACAAAATGTAGTTAGAAGCAATGTGCACTTCTTATTGGCCAGGCAAGTTTATAACCTAATAGAAGCACTCCACAAGAACAAACTAATTAATTGCCAATTTATGGGTTTGTTTAGAAGGTATATAAAGTGTGTGTTTTTGGTGTTGTTGTTCTGAAGAAGTCCACCAAGCCAATGGATTAAAGTGCTTAACATTTCTTTTAATAAAGGATTTTTACTTGCGGTCCTCTGCTCAGATGTTTTCTGCTTCCATTTTGTTTTGTTAACAAGTTTAAAAACTGTTTGATATTTTGCTCTACCACGCTTTAGTGAGACACAGCTTTCAAAACTGTCTGTAGTATAGCAGTGCAGCTATGTGGTGCTGACATCAATGTAGCAGTATAAGCCTTGCTAATAACAAGGATCATGCATATGAAGCTCAGTATAGCAAGTTTGTTATAACTAGGTTCTCATGTATGAAGAGTCTTTATTTTAGAGAATAATCTGCTTGTCCATGTATTGCACAGCCATTGTGAACAATCTGAATGTATTAAGCTATTTGTTAACAAATAAGCAAACACGACACCTTTGTGGTATAACCCCACCACCACCAAAAAAAATCATAGCAGCACTAGAAATATTATAGATTGTAAGACTTTGTTACTCAATGTGAAAATATTTTAAGATTGAGTTGGTTGTACATGTATTGCTATACAGACATCCCAAGAACACTATAATGCAGAACAAATAGATGTGCAGACCAGATAGCTGTTGCATGGTCTGATTTCATTTTTTTAACACCATCCATTGTTTCTTAACCTGTCCCACCTTCCTGCCCTGAGAACTTTTAATTCCTCCTCACTGGATGATCCCTGGATTATCACCTGAGTAGATACACTTCATATCAGGGCAGAGACATCTGCCTACTAAGTCATAAGGGCTGGGGGCAAGGACTTGTATGGATAAAGATAGACAAATCAGGGAGCCACCATACTGTTGGTGGCTGGAAAGAATCCCTAGGCAGAGAAATAATGTAAGGGGAGCAAGCAAAGCCAGAGGTAAGTAGTGGTCGGGGAGGAACAAGGAGGAGGTGGTATCATTTTATACACACACACACACACACACACACACACACACACACACACACACACACACACACACAGAAATTGCCCAGTTTGAGGCAGTGCTAAAATGCTATGAATGCAGACTATTTGTTATAGCAATATCCGATCTGCTATACAGTTTAACTGCAGCAACTGCAGTATTATTGGCTAGCTTTTTACTCCCTATATCTTCATTACTAGTGCAATCCTTCTTAAACTCAAATCTTGTACTAGTACCCCAGACAACTTATCAGCTAAATTCCTACAACTCTCAGCAAGCTCCATTGCCACTCTATCAGCATACTCCTTAATACATCCATTCAGGATTCCTATGTACCACTAATCTGGAAAAAAGCTTTTGTCCTTCCACTTCATAAAGGTGGTACCAACTCAGATATCTCCGATTTTCGAACAGTCGCTATTCTCTCTCCCATAGCCAAATTTTTAGAAAAATGTGTGCACAAGCAGCTTCTTAATCATTTGGTGGCCAAGCATATCCTTTCTTCCACTCAGCATGGTTTCAGGCCAGGTCACAGCACAACCACAGTTCTCATCTCCTTTATGGATACCATAAATAGGGCTTGCGCCTCTGGTTACTTTGTCTCCTCACACTTCCTTGATATCTCAAAGGTCTTCAACACAGTATCCCATTCCCTTATTCTCTCCAAACTCTCCAAACTCTGCATCCTTGGTATCCCAACCCCAATCTTAAACTGTTTCTCCAACTATTTCTCAAATAGGCAACAATCCACCAAATGTCTACACTCCTCTTCACCATTCCTAAACACCAATACAGGTGTACCCCAAGGATCCATATTGGGCACCGTCCTTTTCAGTATATTCATCAACAACTTCCATGCCACTCATGCACAAGCCACTGTCATCCAATACGCTGATGATTCTACAATCATCTGCACTGCCAAATCCACATCTGAGCTACAACGTCTTACCCAAAATGCCTTTACATCAACTGAAATTTGGATGTCCAATAACCACCTTGCTCTAAACCCCAATAAAACAAGACTCCTGAAATTCACCCCAAAAAACACCCCTATTAACAGGAATGAACTCTCTCTTTTTTCTCCAAAATGACACTATCATTGAAGTTGTACCTAGCACTAAACTGTTAGGTGTCATCATTGATGACAACCTAACATTTGAACTACATATCCACAGCAACATCAAACAACACACACTAAAAACTAGGTTTAGTCTACATACACAACAACTTCCTTACTCTCACTGCAAACAAGGATCTAGCCTCCTCCTTCCTACTACCTTCTCTCTTATATGGCACCCCGATCCTTACCGACATCCAGTCCTCCCTGAAAATCAAACTAGACTCACGCTACAACAAAGTTGCTAAATTTGTAACTAATGCAAAATATCCAACCCACCACTGTTCATCCCTGAGTCAACTAAACTGGCTCGAAATCCCGCAGCATCTCACATATCTACAACTTACTACTGCACATAAACTCATATATAAATCATCAGCCTGCCCCTCTCTGTCTTCCCTGCTGACCATGTGTCACCCTAACAGACCTCTTAGATCAGAAAATAAACTGCTGCTCACAGTGGATAAGCTAAAACACTCAGCTGGTCATATGCTGTACTGTTTTACTGTCTCAAAACTATGGAACTACCTTCCACCTTCAATCAGAACAATCAGCAATCCTGCCCTCTCTTAGAACATCCTCAAACATCATCTCTGCTCTCTTTGGACTTGTACATGTGTCAATAAAACACTCTCCAAAACTGGACTCCTTCCTCTATCTTCTATTACTCATTCCATCTTATACCTGCACCTCTCACTTACCATAACTGACCTCACATGCACTTCTCTATTTTCACAAGATTCCACTGATCATGTCTACAAACCTCTATCACTTAATAATTAGTCAACTGACACTCTACTAGCATAATGGAATTGTACAAAGCAAATATGAATTGTGTATGCAACTAATCAGTTCTTGGTGCTCATACTACTCCAAGCATTGCAAATGATTATACTTTATACTGCGTGTTATATTCTTACACTGTATGTACTGTTTAATTCTTGTAACCCAACTCACATTGTAAAAATGTCCTTACAATTCTGCACCTATGCTCATTTTATTCAATGTATTGTGACTCCATCTACAGTGTATTGTTTATTATGTCATGTATGTACTGCTCAACCTATGTGGAGCTTTCACCCCAGGCCTCCACTGAAAATGTACTCTCCTAGGCCTAGTGGACCATCTTGGTAAACAAATGCAATAAATAAATAAAATACATTTACACAGGATATTCAGAGTTTGTACATCCAGGTGCAGATGGTTAATGTCTAAATGGATACACAAATGGACATGAAACACTGTCTGTCCTGTGGAACAAGATAGGAAATGATGCCCCTGTAAACAAGTGCAATAACAGCAGTTGGATATATTGACATGATTATAAAAGCATACTCTGTCTGAATTCTGAAACAGTCTCTTGAGTGTTTACTGCCCCATTTATAGTCATAGATTCAGAGGCTAGAGACACAGGCTTGGTGGACACCACTAATTTATGGGCTATAGATAGCCTACAACTTCATGTTGTACTTGCCTTAGAAAATGCTCCATACATTGTCACGTGACACATGGCAAGTGAGTTCATATAATCAGTGAGCATTACCAGTGGACACCATGAAGCCAATGCCTAACAGTCTAGTGCCAGATAGAATGGCTTTGAAATGAGTGGCTGCAGAGCAATGCCGCATAACCCCCTTGAACCATGGCTGCTCACAACCATCTCATCACCACAAATCCTACAGGGTACGCCATAAAACAATATGCTCTAAAAGGGCTGTAATATCACAGAGCATGTGTTTGCACATCTCAAAAATAAATTTGCATTACCCTGATAACTCTGGAGGAACACTGCAGTGCTCTACAATCAATCTTCACTGACTGATGTTTACTGCATAACATCATCCACATCATCCTCTGACCAGAGTCTCCATGTGATGATCATGTATATCCATAGCAACAACAGGATGATATTCCACCTCCCTGATGAGAGCCTCCTCAACAGCAGCATTGTAACACTATACAGTAAAGCCATGTTGTAGTGATCCATCAAGTGTTTGAGTGATGTGATTATCAAATCAGAGTGCTTGATGTTGTTGTCTAATACATGCATCTGTATAAGTGATGGTGCAAATGATATTACTGAAAACTGAAACATATGATGCCAGGAATCAGACTTGCCATGGCATTATCTCTCCTTGCAGTATAAAACCACTATGTGCTAGCTCACCCAGACATATGGCATAAGAAAGCCAGACACTCCTGTTTTCTCCTGTCTATGACTCATGAACATTTTGTATGTCACACACATTACCTGCCTTAAGTTGTACCACATCCTGGTCTGCTGTGTACTTATCTGAAAAGGTGATGAATAAGGTGGATATTCCCTATGTGGCCTTGTTGGAGTGTTCTCATCAGCAAATTCACACAGCTTTGGTAGTGGGCTACCTACTAATGATACTCTGCCATAAGGGCATGGTGAGGATGTCCAGTGTATGGTGAGAGGTGCTGAAGCCAGTCATGCAACCTTAGATTTACCATTACTACCTGGCATCAGCAGTTTGTGAAACATTGTCTGCTGCTATTGAAGCATGACTGTAGCTTCATCATATCATGGGTAGTAATATTAAAAGTATGAACTTCCTGTCACAGTCTAGAGGCATTTTTATTAGACTAATGTAACTTCTGAATAGTAACAGCTTCATGGCATACATTGGTTGCATCCTGTTGTTGTTTGCACATGGTAGTGATTTACAAAATATCCATTTGTAAAGGTTGTTGAAAATAGAGTCCCATTTATTTGTTGGGCATATTCTTTCCTACATAGATATTTTTAGATGACAAGTCACATGATGTGACATTCATTCAAGTGTAGACACAGAGAAATGGAAAGGGCAGATCTTGGCAGACAATACTGGCAACCTGAGGAATGGGGAGCAATGTTGGCACAAGTGGTCAAACATGTCCAGAAGACTTTCAGAATGGTTACAGCACTTAATATAACTCATGACCATGCATCCATCCCTGGCTTGACTAACTGTAGTCATCAGGGAAAATATTTATACTGATAAATGTTGATGTTCTTTAATGGTGATGTTCACATATTTCTGCTGTGGCTAATGCTATCAGAAGGTAATTAGAAGGAAGTACTGGGAGTGCAAGCTATGTCTTGTAGGATGCTGTCATAAATAAAATACTTGTAATAAACTGTGACACTCATGGTTAAGTAGCAACCCTAATCCAAAATGGTTTTCATAAGGCAATAAATTCCTTATTATGAGCAGCTAATATAAAGTGCACTGCTCGTTCCTAGTGTACATAAAATGTAGCTGCAAACAGCAGTGCCATATACTGATAGTTGTGCTCACCTTGTATTGCCCCTGTAGTATAAATTGAAGACTGCCCATTCATCACTGCAAATCACTGTTGCTGACCCACTACATGTACAACAGGCAGAAAAGCATGTAGAATGTAGATTACTCTGGCATTGTCGGGCATCCTTTTAACTCATCCCATAAAAGACAACAGGCATGGCATATTCATTTACTGCACAATGAGTCAGCTTAAACATCATTGTACACCCCTTTTGTCAATCCATTACAAGACTTCAATAGACAGTTGCAATACAGAACGCTGCTTGTTGGAAAATCAAAGCCGGGAACTGTCATCTTAAGAAGAGCAAGAGTTTAAGTGCAGGTATGGATGATATATACTAATTCTGAGAACGTGACATTTCAGAAGATTTCAGAAGATTTTTCCTACTCTGAAGTTCAATGATCTCAGGATTAGTATATACTGACAAATAAAATATCAGAAATATGGAGGATCATCCACACATTGCAGGGGTGCAATTAGCATTGTGAATCTGCCAAAATGCACTAAAAGTATAAAAGCAAGTTTCAGAATTTGCTGTTTTTTTTCTTTTTTTGTCAAAAAAAAATCACAATTTAAACTCTGAGGTGAAAGAACAGATAGTATCAAGTATCACAATCACGATAGGATAGGGAACCACATTTTTTTAACAAAAAGATAATGTTTAGGTAGAAAACTGTTAACTGTATAGCTTTATAGTATCATGTGATTTTTAAAATTTGTACTCTTCTCTCAAAGCTTTTCTTAACTTTGGTTATTTAAGCTTTCTCTAGTAATTTGGTATAGAGATTATTTTCATACTTTGTGCATTTTTTATTTGTGCATCTGTTTCTTTAATCTTAAGTAATTCTTACAAGAACTTACAAGTTCGGTAAATTCATAATCTAAGTTAACAAGATTTTTACTGGTACTGGTTCTTTGGCAAAAAGGGAAGGATGAAGCCCTGACGGCAATCCAGTTTACCAGGAAAAGATTAACAGTTTAGGAACTGTAGTAACCAGAGAGTGAATGTGGCACTGAAAAGCTGATACCAGCTTGACTATCCTAGAATGAAGCAGAGACAGAAGATGTAACATACAGCATCAGGTCCAAATATCGAGACCCAACAAAATCTGTATAACACTAGCTGCAATGGGAAAGACACTTGTCAGCATGCAAGTGGTATTGATTGTCATTGGGCAAGTCCACTAATGTCAGATTTCATGGATACTAGCAAGTAGGCTGGGAAAAAGTTCTCATTTTTTGGCTGCCTTGTTGATGGCCCATCAACCACCTCTCACCTCAGCACTCAGGATGTTGGTGGGAATGAATGCGGTGTATTTTACTGTAGTGCTGGGTAAGTATTTACTTGCTCTGGGAATACTTACACAGTTCAGTATTTTCATTTTCATGATTCTTGTCTCAGCCTTTTTGTCCTCAGTGTTTTAGATTTTCAATTATCCAAAGCAGATCCATATGTGTGTGTGTGTGTGTGTGTGTGTGTGTGTGTGTGTGTGTGTGTGTGTGTGTGTGTGTGTGTGTGTATATAGATATAGACATAGATATAGATATAAATATATATCAGGTTCTCTGATTTGGTATTAACTCTTCCAGTAGCATTTTACAGGCAGGTACTTCAAAATGAGACAAATCAGACATGCCTTGCAGATGAGGCAGCAGTCAGCTGTATGTAATATCATGAAAATGTCTTTATCCTTTATGGATAAATTATATTCTCCATTTCTAACATGTTGAGATAAGGAATGATATATCCAAAAGCTAATTTAAATGATTTTCTCAAGGGTGCATGGGTACAGAGTAAACTTTTATAACTTTGTCAGATGCACATTAATCAGTATTTAATTTATTGCTGTGTCATTGCATACCTCTCAACTATACAGATTTTAGAAGAATGTCCCGTTTTTTGGCAATTTTTGGTCTGTTCTTCATAACATCTGTGTTTTTCTTACAAATTACTGGGATGATGTGAGGACTGAAGTCACTAAATAATGACATGCATTTCAGTTTCAGACTTCAAATCCTTCAGAAAATGTATGTTAAAACAAATCCTGTTACTCTAGCAACATTCTAAGCTTATAAGAGTAATATTTAAAATATGTCCCTATTTTTGGGCCTTTGTTCCCCCCATTTTGTCTGTCTTTGTCCAGATTTCTTGCACTGAGAGGTTAAGAGATATGGTTATATGTATGGTTTGATAATTCATTGTGCAATTGCAAATGACTGCCTTTTTACCAAACCTTAATAAAGTTGCATATTTTGAAATTAAAGTGACGTTATTACTACTGCATCACATATATACTTTTTGTATACTATTGAATTGGAAAAGGAATTGGAGATTTCTTATACTCCTGTATTATTTTTTCTCATTATTTATTTAGTTATGTATTCAATTTCACTGTTTTTGAAGAAAAAAACATTGCGGTCATTAACTTTTGTCTACCACATCTCTGGCACTAATATGGCATAAGGTTGCTTTCTGAGGTAACTATGAGTTACGTAAGATTAATCTCTTAGGAAAGTCAGGTTTTAAGGGAATTAAACTGGCTAACTGCACAGCTACAGCCCTACTATTTTACTGCATAACATAAATATGGAATACGCGACAATGCAGATATTGAAAATATGATTGTTGAAAAGTGCGTTAATATAATATCTAAACATATAGCAGTGCAGTACTTTAGACAATGCAAGGTGTTTTAAAATTTTAACGTATTTCTGCTGCAAGTTTTCTTAACACAAATTGCCTATAGTAAGCTGCAGTCATAAAAATGAATAGAGTCAAATGAAGTATAGTCAGGGGGTTACTTCTGGGCCAATAAGTTTCATTGTAGCAGACACAAAAGCATGTATACTAAATAATTCTGTTCTCCAGTTAGTTGAAGTGAGGTCTAAGGGGTTACAGATATTATCCCCAGTGCACAGTGTGCATCATATTACTGTGCTGATAAGATGAATGCTTGCATTTAAACTGTGCATGAAGCACTAGATACAGATGAATCTATTATATATATATATATATATCCATTAAATTAAAAAAAAAACTTACTCCAGCCAAAATATTGTGATGCCACCAATTAGACAAAATCAATCAAAAACGTGCCATGTGGATAATCAAAGCAGTCGGTAGCACTCAGAGTTTTATTAGAATCTAATCATTTCCAAAATCTAATAAAACTGTTTGAGTTGTTAGTAAAAAAAAATGGTTGTGTTAGTGTTGTTTTCGAAGCAATGCTAGTGTTGTGTTCCAAAGCACAGGAACAGTTTTGCATACATTTCAATAAAAGGTTCCAACAAATGTTGTCTCCTGGTAATAATTACTATTTCCCATCCTGTTTAATGTCATTCTTACCTTCTTATAACATGAGATTTAGTTTTTACAATCATCTGCATAGATGCCCCACATGATTATGAAGCAAAACTGAATGCTCTTCACTCCCATAAATAATTGACAAGTACATATGCTTTCAAGCCTGGAAATGCACAATGCATACATCCTAAGGTACATAACAATGAAGCACTTCCAATTTGTATAGGATGTTATATGACTTAAGAGCTCATATGGAACATTCACTGTTTGCTTTTGCATTCATTTGCAGTATATTGATAGTTTACACATTACAAATGTTTCCCTACTTATTTTATAAAGATGTAAAATATAGTGACGTGAGAAGTAGTTATTTAAACATTACACTGCAAGCAGGTTATAACACATTAAACTAATACAACAAATGTTCTAAACTATCAGCTTTAAATTTATTATCAGCATTTCTTATATACCTTAGCAGCATTTTGGAATCCTCCATCCAGGAGTACTTTATCACATGTGCATTTCTTTAGGTTTCTTGTGGATGGATTGTTCCAGAAAATTTATATGCTTCAATACATTTCATAATATCTTGTAATATGCTGCAATGTAAGTAATCTGCAGTGTTATGCTGTAAAATGCAAATATATAAAATAAATCATAAATTTCAAGCATTGAAGTATCATCTTTCTGATTAAACTGAAATTATAGAAATTCTTAAGTGGACAGAATGTACTTCAAAACCTTATAATAATTAGAATACAATTTCGAAGGCAAGTGTGCTGCCCTTTGCACCAACAATGTAGCAGGTAACAATTGACAACACAACTATATAAGCAATTAGGTTTTAAATTAAAAAGCCACTTTTTATTTAGTGCACCATGCAGAAAAATACAGGATTTACTGTTTAAACACTGTGATGATTCAATGAAGCGCATAATTTATTTAGAAATAATTCAAAAAAGGACTAAGCAGTATATGCCATTATATCCAAAGTATTTTGAATATTTATGCAAGAAATTGTTGTAATTATATACAGAATTAAAGGCAAACATACTCTGAATGTGCAGTTCACTTGACATTGGTAGAGTTATGTGTAGAGTTGTAAAACAGACATGGCCTGAAGAAAGCAGAATTTAAGCCTCCTTTCTATCCCAGAAAACACAATTTAGAAAAAAAAAATATTTCAAACAAATATTAGGAACTATTAAGTTCAATAGATGCATCCTTTTCAAAGAGACACCATGAAATCAGTACCTAGTCATCACACAGTAATGCTCAAAGTGTGTGATCTCAGAGTATAAGAAAAGCAGATTCACTAATGCCTGCACTAAATCTGTACAAGCAGTATTCAAGAACATCCACACCACATTTTTTGTGATTTTTAGTCACTAAGAAAGATTACACTAAGTGTACATGTAGTCTACATTTTGTGGTAACCATTTTGAATCCCCCTCAATATTTAAGTCTGCAAGAAAATCAGTAGGGAAACTAAAATTAGGAGGAAGAAGCTGGTAATTATGCTTGTGTTGTCTGTTTACTCAAAATGCTGTACACTTAGTGTGGGCATTAATGAATCCCAGAGAACGTGTTTAGTCTGAAACAATGCTTATTGTGGTTCTAGCTTCTCCATAACAGATCAGATTATGATATGCATGAAAATGTCTATCATCTACACTAAAGGGTCATGTCAAATTAAAGGGTTTTACTATCACTAACCAAATGCAGATTCAGTCATCACACAACTAATAGTATCTAAAACACCTAAATGTTTGTAATGTTGCATATTCAAGACTATAGCACACCACACTGACTATCAGATTACACACACTTCATGGCAATTTCTATATATACCTACTCAGAAGATTCACAAACACAGAAAACAGAGAAGAGATGAAAAACCAAATTAAAACGTACATTGCCCTATTTTCTCCCACTTGCAACAGCACAGCATCTGTGGCAAAACTGTTCCTACACAGAAATAGTATGATTTCATTTACAATGTTTTGAGTTTCATTATAGCAGTACTCAAAAATAAAAAGGTTTCACCTAATAAGATAAGGAATGGAAAATTCATAACTGTCTGAGAATTAACCGGATTAAAGAAAACTAAATGTTTGCTTCACCTTTTTTCTGTTATTATGAAGTTTAACAGTGTAATAGAAGAAAGGGTCATATTATACAGCTGACATAAATGAAATTTGCATATCTAGAAAAAGGTAACTTGTTACGAAACCAGTTTTCTCTTAATATGTACATTTGTATTAATATATTTTATCTATGTGAGAAATTCCACATTCTATATTTAAGTGCATTAAATTGTGTATTATCCTGCTACCAAATTCAAACATTATTATTATTATTATTATTATTATTATTATTATTGTAATCATCTTTCTCACATATAGTTTTTAAACTGCCATTTTAACTGCTTCCAGAGATGTAGAAAAGTGATAAAAAAGAGTACTGCAAAATTAAAATGTCGCTAATGACCTATATTTTGAACTCTTCTACTTCAATAATGAATACACATTCCCAAGAAGCTGAATTTATTTTGTTGTATCATTCTGAAATGCTATGCCCTTTACTAATTTAATATCTTCATTTATAAAGGATGACTCTATTTCATTATTCAGTATGAGCCTGCTAAGGTCAGCAGCCTCATTAACATGAGCTGGCCACATTAATCCTAATACAAAATCAATAATGTTAGAGCACCCCTTTTGTATCAGTAATGGAAAGTTGTCTGGATAAATAGAATAATCCTAAAACTTAAGCAAGTGTGAATGAAAGAAAAGAAAAAATCAGTTATGAAAAATATAAATGATTTGATTATTTAATAAGTGGTCAAGATGTTAAATGACTGACACAAACAATTGACCATATCATGCTGAAAATTCATTATATCGACAACACTAAATAACAATACCTAGTAAATTGACTGACACCCTAGTACATCAAAGAAGGAAAGATTTTTTTTTCTTACAATTAACTACCACATATTCAGCACAAATTTGAATAAATAGTAGTAGTGTTAGGGACTGGGATAACATGCATTACTAAGGTGACCAGGGAAGCTTCCCCCTGCTCATGTTAGTATAGTGTGCCAACCCTAACCCTGTCCCTTCCCCTAACCATGCAGTTTGTCTTGAAAAAGCCCTACTCACAACACTACTACTATGCAAGACAGCCCAGACACTTACAATGTATGCAAATGCACACAAAACCTGTCCCCTTAACTAACCATTATCCTAACCTTAAATCACACATGCTCACATACAAATTTCCAGCAAAACTTCGAACTTCATATGGTTGAGACCTTGAGAGCATAACATCGAAGTTTTGAAAGTTCGATACTTCAATAAAATATTTTTTTTACATTTATGCAGGGGGCAAGCCTCATTGCACCCCCCACACCTCCTGTTAATTAAATATACCAACTCTGAGATCACACTACATCGAAGAGAATGGCAAATCTCTTGTTCTACTCTGTACAGCAATCTCCATTTATACTGTTCAAAGTTTCAAAACTTTGATCTTATGGTCTCGACCATATGAGTTCAAAGTTTTGAAACTTTGAGCTTCCAAAGTAGACTGATATATATCTATATATAACTATATCTATATATATCTATCTCTCTCTCTCTCTCTCTCTCTCTCTCTATATATATATATATATATATATATATATACATGGGTTCACTTTGGAATCTCGAAATCCTGTAATGTCGAACTTCAGTATCTCGAGACCAAAGTGTCAAATCTGTAGTTGTGCGAAACTATAGAATATCGAACCAGGAAATGTCAAACCCACAGTAGTGATAGTGCATTAGGTAAGTGTAGTGTTTTTTAAGACTTTTGGGGAGGGTTTGTGTGTATGTGAATGTGTTGGGGAGTTTTAGGTGTGGGTTAGGGTAGGTAGGTAAGAGTGTGAGTGTGTACGCATTGAGAGTGGTGGTGTTTGTATGTACATGATGTGTGTTTGTGCAAGGGGGGTGTAGAATGTGTTGTGGTGGGATTTCTGTCTTTTGGTTTTTTAGTGTGACCTCGGAATTAGTATATATAAGTACTGGGGGTGTAGGGGGCTTGCCCCCCTGCTTATAGGAAAGGTAGGTGTGTGTGTTTGTTTTGTTGTGTTTGTCTGTGTTGTTTTGGTTTGTTGTCGTGTCGGGAGATGGGTGTATTTGTGTTTGTGTGGTGTAGTGTTTTTTGACAGTCGCGGTTTTGAATTTCACGGTTTTGGAGTTTTGGGTTTGTGAGTTTTCGGCTTTATAGTCTTGAGATACTGAAATTCAATATTTCATTATTTCAGGATTATAAAGTGAATCCATCTACATAAATATGTACACACACACACACACACACACACACACACACACACACACACACACACACACACACACACACACACACACACACAAAGTCTAAATTCATCCCTGGTGCAAAATAAGTGCTTTCTAGTATTGGGCACCCCATTATTCAGTCTTTCCCTTTCTTCTGACTACACCACTGATACAGTGGACATAAATAACTATATATGCTGCTCATCACTAGGATTCCTCTCCATCCAGGCACCCCATCTTAACTCAAGTTTTCTATTTCCAGTTTTCCCCAACTTTTGCAATTTTCTTACCATATTTCTCAATTCCTCCCCATTCAATTAAGCAGTCCTTAGACTTCCAATGTACGTGCTGTCTTCCTCATTACCAGTCTTGCTATTTAGTTGCTGTTCCACTGTCCAAGGCCTGAAGTAGCTAATGCAGTTTATGTCATGCATGGAAGCTCTTTAGTTCTCAGCTGTAAAAATAAAAAACAACTCTTATTTCCTTTTAAATGTAGCAAGCAGCTGCCATAGTTTATACTACACATGGATCACTAAGCACTTCAGTTCTCACTATAAACATAATATGTACTGCACTAAAGACTGGTCCATATCTGCAAATTTTGCCCTTAGCACTTTACACTCAGGATCCCGTCTGTTTGTGCTGCTGTCTGATATGATCTAAACTTTCATACCTCTCTTCTAAGAAAATATCCACTTGAGAACCCAGTCTATTCAAATGCACCCAAAGGCTTTCCAGGTATCTGTACACCTAAAGACAGGCATTGTATGACAAACATTTAATTTAGGTGCAGTGTCCATGTTAAACTGTTCTTAAGACATGCTAATTGCACTCCTGCACTTACTAGTTACACGTTACCATTACAAGAAGCAAGAGAGATGGCACAGTGGCAAAAACAGTGAGTGAAGGTAGGAGAATGGACATCATCTTGCAATAGTGTCAGTGCATTGTCCATGCTAAATGCATTGCGTATCCTGCAAAATTTAAATGCAAGAGGGTGACAAATAGGTGCAGCATGCAGACCCACAATCCTAATGATGAGAACAGCAGGAAAGAAACAAGAAAGCAGGTATGTACCCAATAGCCAAACAAAGCCAAGTCAGAGGCATACAGTAGCAATACTCTCAGCAACTTGGGCAAAAGAGCAGCATCATATTCAACACTCTTTACAAGTAAGACAAAGTCCCAACCCTACTAGTAGCTGCAAAATATAATCCTGCCATCAGTACTGGAAAGCCAAAAGCAGGAATAAATTAAAGACGTTACCTGGATCTGTTTATTAGCCATTATATGCTTCCACCTTGGACTCTTCTGATAAAGTATATTATATTTTTGTACTCAGAAAATAGGGCTGCCCCATTGAGTTTTACTTGATTCAGTATCACTGCAATAATATGACAGAATGAAGGAGAGTAATAGCTTTAAAAATACAAGCAAGTTTAAAATGTTTAAAAATTTTTAATGTTTAAAATGTTTAAAATGCATTGTCCTTCTACTCTCTTCACGACACAGCTGCAGAGCGGGAGCACCAGCTCTTTTGAGCAAGTTCTGAGTACAGGATCACCTGTAGATTACCTGTGAATACAGGACCAGCTGTAGTTTATCTCTGAGTACTGAATCACCTGTGGTTAACCTCTGAGTACAGGACCAGCTATAGTTTACCTGTCAATACAGGACTAGCTGTAGTTTACCTCTGAATACAGGATCACCTGTAGTTTACCTCCGAGTACAGGACCAGCTGTAGTTTACCTGTGAATACAGGACTAGCTGTAGTTTACCTCTGAGTACAGGGTCAGCTGCAGTTTACCTCTGAGTACAGGACCAGCTGTAGTTTTCTTCTCACCTACTTTCCATGTGACAGTGGACAAGTGTTCAGTAAATGTAAACTTTTGTATGATGAGATGGGCCATGCAAGGCACCAGGAAGTACTTGCTGACATCAGTTACTGTGGTTTTGCCATTCATTCAGTTAAAACATATAAACCAAGGTACTCTTTTTATTTTTGGACTGAAGTAATTACTGCTACTACTGCAAGGTATGTTCCCTTGATTTTAAATGCCCTCTAGATATTATTGCCCCATGGCTGATGGGAAACATTAATTTTAGCTGCTTCTGCGCCCAATAATATCTGCACACTGTATCTACTCTCTCTTCTACATTTATTGTGCTTACTGTAGAATATTCTACTTGGCATTAAGACATATATACCAAATCTGATTGTTTTAATAAGTGTCCCCGGGATTCATGAAGCTTGCGCCAGGCGCCGGAATAGAGTTGGCGATCTAGCACCAAATATGGCCGCCGAGCCATTCAGGTACGAGCTGTTTTCACATGCACTACCAGCATATGCCAGAGCTGCGCAGTTCCCGGTGCATGTATGCTAATTAACCCATGCACAGCAGTGTAGCATGCAAATGAAGGTATATTGCAATTCATGAAGTGGTGCAGGCAGGTAAGCATGAAGAAATGTAAAGCAAAAAAAGGTTTACATTTTTTCAATCATAAAATCGGAGCCATGAAGGCGGACCAAACTTACGTATTATAATGTTAATATATGCCAATGGCTAATATATAGCCAATGGCATAAAAAACATGCACAACACATAAAAAATAACATTTAATGTCATGACCACACTAACGCAAAGTAAAACCACAGTGCATCAGTGCGCAAATGGGATCACAAGGAAAATATATTTAGATGTCATAAAACTGCAATGTAACACAATTCATGAATTCCCCATAATAGTCAATGGCACGTATGCTACACCACAATCATGGCGCAAGGGTTGCTAAGGGTCTGTGACAGTGTTCTGCATGGTAACTAGGAATTAGTAGTTAATGCCATACAAATGAGTCAAGCAATACTGAATCACAAACGCCCCGCCAGCATAAGGATGTACCACACGCCATAGCGATACAACATCGAGGAGTGGCCTGGAGGTAAACATGACATCAAGAGAGGGGTGCGCCACTGTAGCTGCAAGCACATTGGATCAGTGCTAATCTGGGTTGCCTGTTGCTAAGCAAAGCCGCAGGATACGGCTGTGGAAGTAGTCATAGCTTTGCTTAGCTGAGAACACACAAGGTAACCAAAAGTACATGTGAACGTGGATAAAAACGCGCTCGAAACCCGGTAAACTAATGTGCGCTGCTTGCACCACAGCTGAAACAGGAAGGATACGGGAAGACAATAAGGAAATGCTGCAGCATGGTAATTGGAGTACAAATGAGTAATTAACACCTAGGAACTCACAATGGGCCATTGACAACAGCTAACAAGTCTGCTAGCAGCTACTTGCAGAACAGGAAAGGGGAGGTGCCGTACATCAAAGAAAAGAGAACTGTCACAGCAGAACAAAGTAAACATGCAGTAGATCAGCTATATAACACATTTCCCAACACAATCCTGGGTTGTGAAATTACAAAACAAGAAACCCAGCAGCTGGATGCATGCCTGACAATGGGAGGGGAATCGGGTTGAAAAGTGAAGTAAAGGGCAATAGATGAATCACAGCAGCCAAGCGTAAGTCAACACCAAAGGCCCCACAATAGCAGTACCTGCTGTAAAACCAATAATTAAGATACCCTGCAGCTGAAATTGAACAAACACACCCAATTACACCAGAATCATCCATTGCATAATAGTATAAGGTGTGAAAGCCCCACAAACACACACACTTGTGTATTCGCAGACACTCTGCACCATTGTTGTATACAGACAGGGAACTTTTAATATGTACATGTTAGGGGCTGCCATAGCTTTGATTCACCAGCATGTGTTGGAGACTGACAGTGGTGTGGAGGATGATGCTGACAACCATCTCAAGCACCGGAGGAGGAGAAGAGTGTTCAGACACAGGGTAACCTACCAGGGGCTACATAATGTGGAGATAGTAGAGCGTTACAGGGTAGACAGGGACACCATACAGCAACTTGTTGAGCTGTGCCGGCCATGCCTCAGAGCCAGAAGTAATAGAGGGGAACCCATCCCAGTGGACACGAAGGTATGTGTAAGCTTGAGAATACTAGCCACAGGTACCTTCCAAAGGCCAACTGGGGATTTCATGGGGATCTCACAGGCATCAGCATCCAGAGTACTCTACCAGTTCCTGGATGCCATGTTACCACATGCCAATGAGCACATATACTTCCCCCAAATGCAGGAGGTGTTGGCCAGCAATATGCGTCTCTTCCACCATGTGGCAGACTACCTGGAGGTACTGGGAGCAATAGACTGCATGCACATACACATCAAGTCACCACCCAGTGAGCAAGGTAGGCGCTACATAAACCGCAAGGGATACCCTTCCATCAACTGCCAGCTCGTGTGCAATGCCAGGGCATTATCATGGATGTGTGTGCTGGCAGCCCTGGAAGCTATCACAACTCCCACTTCTGGCATGCCTCACAGCTGTATCAGGTATTTGCCAGGGGGGACATCCCATATGGCCACCTGGTGGGGGATGCTGGCTATGCACTGGAACCGTGGATGATGACTCCCAACAGAAATGCACACACAGCCATGCAAGAACGCCATAATGAGGCACATGCAGAAACCAGAATCATCACAGAGCACATGTTTGGAATGCTGAAATCACGGTTACATTGCTTGGACATATCTGGCAAAGCCTTGCAGTATTCTCCAGGCACGTGTGCCCACATCTTCATAGTATGTGCCATGCTACACAATATGATCCTGCAGAAAGAGCTGCAGCAGGGATAGAATGGTGAAGACCCTCACAGCCCACCACCATTGCCAAGGGACCCACAGACACAGAGGGTCTCAGACTATGAACACCCTATACTAGCCCCAGTAGGTAGATGGAGGCATGCCCAGTATGCCCATGCCTTGGCAAAGAGGGAATGTATAGCACACACACTGAAAGTGTAGGCACTCATGGACTATCAACCTTCTCCACCTGCACACACAGCAAACATGAATGGCACACATACATGACCACCTGTAAAATGTCATGTATAGGTGGTCTACTGTCTGAATCCTACATAGGTAGCCCTCAACTACTGTACACGCAACTGTCATTGGCACAAGGTAAGTCAATACCTGAACAGTAAATTAAGCTATCAGCATGTGTCCGTACTGTATGTATAGGTTCATACATACATAGGTAGGTACATGCCTAACTGCCCAAGGCCACTCATAAGCATAAGCAAAAAGTGTCTACTGTCGCCACCCCATTATTTAACTAACTGTCCCTCTGTGGAGCAGAGCCAATTGCGGGATCCCTGGGGTGTATCCGCTGTTCCCCACCGACTCTGCAAGGATTCCCTGGAGTGTTAGTGAGGGGTTTTGTATAATGTAATCAGGGATGTAGTTCCAAATAATGGGGAGTATCCATGACAGAAATCTTCTCAGATGTTTACATGTTACATAGTATACCTTAAACACAGCTTGCATATATAGGTAGTATTCCACAGAATAATAAACATGTGGAACACACAACCGCTGAAATGTGCGTTAATCACCCTTGCACTACCAGTCCCTGCTCTGAGAGGTAAAATACCACTGCCAGGATTAGAACAAGCAACCATGTACACGATCTTCACCATAACATACCACTAAGCTACCTGAGATGTACCAATGGCAGTTGTGTATACTGACAGGATAAAACACAAAAGGTAGAAAAGTGTGGAAATAGGACAAACCGGCATGTACCCAATGAAAGATGTATGTTTTATATATATATATATATATATATATATATATATATATATATATATATATATATACATACATATATATATATATATATACGCACACATCAACATATATATATATATATATATATATATATATATATATATATATATATATATATATATATATATATATATATAGAGAGAGAGAGAGAGGGAAAGAGAGAGATATATGTTGATATAAGGAGATATACATATATATGTAGATATATAGATAGGTTAACAACATCTACATAACCATAGATGTACATATAAATGGGATACCTACCACATACCGACTGCTTTGCATACCGACGCACGAAATCACGAGGCTTAAAGTCAGAAAGAACACAATACCGAAACACCAGATGCGCGAGGTTTAAAATCACAATGTTAAGGGACAATTAGTCAGTGCTTCTGGTGTTGCGGTTCAGGTAGGTTACTGTGCGTAAGTGTGCTCCTGAGGGCTGTAGTGTGTGTAAGGGTGTGTTCTGAGTGTGGTGTGTGTTCCTGAGTGACTGTAATGTGTGGGTGTGGGTTAGCTTTGTGCGTCTGTTTGTGCGATCTAGGACATAGAATGTTAAAGTAGGGGTGTGTGGGAGGCGCAGACACCCACAGGGGGGGTGTAGGGGGGCTTGCCCACCTGCTCATACATAGTGTAGGATGGTTTATTTGGATGTGGTGGGTAGCAGTGTGTCTGTGTGTACGTGTGTGTTCCATGTCCGTGTTACTTTCGTGAGTTAGTGTCGCTGTCAGTAATGTGGGGTATGGGAGTCTGGGCCCGGTACTGTGGGCATCAGAACTGTGTTGTTTCGGGATTCCATAGGTATCCCGTATACAGCAGTTGAAGTGTTCATATATGAGTATAACATGGACCATAGCAATCACACATTCCGCCAAGACCAACCTTTATGAACAAAGGATATGGAGAGTATATGTCTATACACTATTACAAATATGTGCTATGGACATGAGCCAATGATAGGGTTACCACCTGTCCCACTTTGTGAGGGACAGTTCCTCTTTGGGCGGTTGTATCCTGACCAAATATATTAAATGTGGCAAATGTCCTGAGATTGTAGGACATAATTATGTCTCATATGTAATGTAATAGTTGCATACAATAGTTCTTTCTGTATCTAAAATACC
This sequence comes from Protopterus annectens, assembly GCF_019279795.1. NCBI lineage: Eukaryota > Metazoa > Chordata > Ceratodontiformes > Protopteridae > Protopterus > Protopterus annectens. The sequence goes on along the minus strand of NC_056728.1, from coordinate 1,065,540,061 downwards.
TACATGTTACAAGAAACAGGATAAGAAACTAAACTGCTACAAAAATAAGCTGATATTTTAGGCAAGAAAGGAAAGTTCTATCCCTTGTACTGACCATGGGTTTGTATCGGACTGTAAACTCTGATGTGTGTCCCAAAAATGTCCCACTATGGCCATATGAAAAAGTGGCAACCCTAGCCAAAGAGGGTCGGTCACCAACACAACTTCAATGACTGCAGATACCTATGACAGAGATACACATTTTTCATGTAGCAACACTTTATTACATTCCGAGGTATTGCCGAAAAGATTCAAGGGCTAACATCACCTGCATGCTATATAGGAACCATTTAACAGTGCCTTAATTAATCAGCCTGCAATTACCATAGTATTAGTCCACTAAAGGATAGGTGTTCAAATAGGGAAGAAACCCTCACGCACATATCGATTATGTATAAAAGCAGTTCCTACACATCTGCATCTGCTATGCATACCCACCAACATCAACCCCACACCCAAACAAATTACAATACAAACTGTAATAACATCACAAATCATTCACTCACTGTACGACATCTGCAGAAGACTTAACGTACCTTGTCAGAGACACACTAACATGGCCTTATGTGAAATAGTTGCTGTTATACAATGGAATAGCTGCTAGTGTTACAGGGTTTGTTTGCACTAATCCTGTTTCAGAGGGTTGTGTGTACACCGGGAAGTGTTACCAATTACAGAGTAACAGCACAGTATGATACACAAGTGCACCAAATCAAGGCTGTCTGGTGAGCACACTGTAAACCACATAACAGTTCATGCATAGCCATACAGCCTTGAACTGCCCAAACATCCTTGCCAGACTGAAACAGCTGCAGAAGTATCATACAAACAAACCCTGCATAAGTAGCAATGTTCGGAGATATAACAGCTGTACTCACATGTAAAACAACATTGTCTAGCCATTACACACAATCCACGAGAGTCATGAAGCTAATATATCTCTGTCTGTCTCATTATAACTGTTGAAATACATCACAAACAACACATCCAGGCTGTCTTCCTCAAAACTAAGGCAAATGGACAATGCCCAAAAGGAGTACTCAGTTATACACCACTGTTGCCATGGTATCGGCTAATGAAGTAGCTGCACAGCTGATGTGCATCTAATTAACTACTTTGGAACACTAATTGGTGGTCAGTATAGCACATGGTATCCATATTTAACTAGAAAAGGATGGCTTATCACACATTTAAACCATACGTATATACCAGCAGAACGTTACAAAGAAGATTGAAACACAAACTGAAAAGGATTGAATCGACAGTCAACGACACCTCGGGTTACTAATAAGGTATGTAGAACACTCAGTATGTCTGTCTATTTAGTACCTGTTCTGTAATATTTAAAGTGCACGCAATCCATATAGTGGAAACAGTTATCTTGTAGTGATGTATTGTTGAGCATAGTAACACTTGTAGTATTTATGTGTGTACTGCTGTAGGTCAAAAGGCAAACACCGCATACACCACAAGGGATGCTATATAAAGGCTTTGAACACAAATATTCCAAACCAGCTGCTGTCAGTGGCAGGGCTGGTCCAACAAGTATGTGCTATAACAGCGGATAGTATATGTTGATATATTGTAACAGTAGCCATATGTATGGGTGTATTACTGAGAATAACATGTGGAAGGTTGGCCCACTGTGCAATTATGATTTGCGTTGTGGGATATTGTTCCAATAACTGTGTAATGTACAGTATTGTAGGCAGATATGTATTACAAGTTACATAGCATTACTGTTATGTTAGGCAAACATTAGTTATGTCTATTGGCATTTATGATACACAATAACAGGATACATATGACTTGTAGTCACCCGACAGTTTATCAGCGTGATAGCAAAGTAAAATGGAAGAGCTAGTTAACTATCCATGCACATAAGACATGTAATAAGTGCAAAGGTAGATACTAGGCTGTCTTACCAAGAGTATTTATAAGCCTAGCTAGAGTGTGTTGGCTTTTGCCACCCCCATAGGTTGGTTCCCTGTGCCTCTGAATGACAGAGCCATTAGTTCCCTGTGCCTCTGTCCAGCAGAGCCACTGCAGTGATCCCCAGGGTACATGTCTGTCTCCCATCTACACGTCAAGGTTTCCCTTGAAGATTGCTAGTGAGGGGCCCAGCCTGATGTACATTGGAATCATGTTCCAAAGCATGGGGAGTCTCTGGGTCAGGAATCTATCCGTCCAGCATGTCCTAGTAATCGTTGTGGTTAGGTGTATATCCCTAGAGCATGTGGCTCTCAGGGGCCTCTGTTTAGGTGGAGCATATCCAGCAATACTGGGTTGGACATGGGCCTTGTATGTCAAGCAGAGATCACCTGTGAATATGTGGTATGCAACTGAGTACAGCTGGAGTTTCTTAGGTTGGACTGCATAGGTCATCTGTTTGAGGTCAGTAATCCTCTTGGTGTGGTACTGTTGTGGTCTTCCAAGCTGTTGCAGTTGTCTTGTAAGGTATATCCCAAATGGGATGTTGTATCCTTTAATGGGTCTAATAAAGTCATGAGTAGGGAGGCAAAATGGCCTCCTTTGTTCTGGATGCAAACCCATTAGAGATTAGGGGGGCCACGTAGAGGGATATTCTAACCACCTTGTCATTATGGGTATCGAAGGAGAGATTGCTATCTACTGGGATTCCCAGATCCCTTATTACCTATTCTGTATGTAGGGGACTAGCACCTATGTGGTAGTCTGCGGGTAATTACTTATATCTAAAGGTCATGACTATGCACTTTTTGGCATTCAGCTTGAGGCCATGATATTGACACCAGGTATCCATCTCAGTGTGACCCTTCCAGTAGGTGTCTGTAACAGCTGGGGAAACAATTATGTTCCCTAGTTTGCAGTTGTCTGCAAACCTTTTCAGCCAAAGCCTTCCTGTGCTTGCCTGTACATCAGAGAATTATATACCGAACATGAGGGGTCCTAGGACTGAGCCCTGGGGGATGCCACTTGTAACTGGTATACAGTCGGACCTAGGGTATGCAACTCCCACTGTGTGGGTTCTGTCCATGAGCCACTTTGCAAACCATCACATGAAGTAGGGGTTAATGTTCAGGCAGATGGGTATGTCGATACTACCAGAATGAGGAATGGTGTTGAAAGCCTTTGAGAGATCTAGGTAAGCTGTGTGGACCTCCTTACCCTCATCTAATGCCTTGGTAACTGTCTCTAAGTAGTCCACCAGGTTTAGGAGGCATGGTCTGCCCTAAACAAAGCCAAACTGGGAGGGGTCAAAGGTTCAGAGGTACCCAATGTCTCTGTGACTGAGATCCATGATGATGTGCTCCATAGCCTTGCAGACCAGGCTAGTCAGGCCTATAGAGCAATAGGTCCCATGGTCCATTGTGGCACCACCTTTGTGGAGTGGGATAACTGTTGCTGTGTGCCATTCATGGGGCACAAAGCTCGATGTGAGGCTATTATTGAACATGGTGCATAGGTGGGGAACCAGTACATTCTGAAGTTCATGTGAAACGCAGCCTATGATGTTGTCTGGTACCATGAATGCTCTAATATTATCTTTAGAGTGTGCAGCTTTTACCTGTGTAGTTGTGAGTACAGAGACTCTGCACTCTTCCTGTATAGATATGGGCCCTTTAGGGGGTGAGAGGGGGGAAAGGTAGCACTGAACCTATCTGCCAGGATGTTGGCAATATCAGTTGGTTCTGTAATGTTCGTGCCTTTGTGCTGTAACTCAGAGCAGATCTGAGTGTTGACATTGAGATAGTTGACATAGCTATAGAATGCTTTGTGGTTGTTGTTGGAATTAGTGGTGGTTTTGTTTTCGTAGTTAGCTTAGGAGGATCTTATAAGGGATCTCACCTTCTTACTGTGGCTGACCAGGGAGCTCCTCCATGCATGGGATTGTACTCTCTTTTGCAACAGTGTCTTCCTCCTGTTGTACAGTTTGTTTATGGCAGAGGGCCACCAGATTGGCTTCCTTAATTAGTAGTATAGCGTCTTGGTTCTGTTTGGGATAGCACGATCCATGCACTTGTGTAAGTGCTAATAGAGTGCATTTGTGTAGGATTCAGCAGTTGTAACAGTATTGTCCATCTGCATGGCTGTCATAACGTTCACCACATCTGTCTTAAGAAGCATGAAGTTGGCTTTGTAGACATATTATACTGTGGTTCCCTTAATGGGGGGTGGAGGCGGGATGTGGATATCAACGATGTTCCGCTCATGGTCAGATCGGATCAACGAGGATTTGACTTCAGGTGTGAAACACCGGTCACTCATTTTGGTAATGCCTAGGTCTAGGATATTGTTGCCCCTGGTGGGTGTAGATATGTTGATCCAGGGCATTGGTGTTTATGAATTCCAGAAAGCATTGAACTAATGAGTTGCTACATGAGTAGTTTTCTCAGTTAATGGTGGAGTAGATTCAGTGAGACTATGTGATGAGTGTGGTGTGGTGCGAATGTTTACCTTCTACATGACTGTTAGGGTCAGGCTTGGTTGGAGAGAGCTTTACCTCCAGTTTGGCTAGATAAGTGCATCTCTCACAGGTTGTAGTCTTGGGTGGTAGGTGGAGAGTTTTGTCTGTGTACATGAGGCAATGTCTACATTGCCTCAAGGTGTCCAGATTCATCAGATAGACAGGAGAGAACACTGGCTGCTGACCCTTGGACATACCTGAATATAAAACTAATTTCCCCTAGATAAGTGAGGAAAGTGAGTACAAGAGCTATTTTACTCTAAGAAAGTAAGAAAAGTATGTACAAAACCTGTTTACCTCTAGGTAATGAGGAAGGTTGAGTGCTATAGTAATTAGTAGCTTGCGTAGTGCTTACAAGTTCTGAACATGTGCTGAGCATGAATAAGAAATCCAGATAGGGTCTTGGATAACATAAACAGACTGCCCCCCCCAACAGGTACACAATCATATATCCATGTACACCACAGAGCCCCTGTACCCACAAGTATGCAGGTACAAGCTGCACTCAGGCTGCATGGGACCTGTCCACATCACAGGTTGTATCATACACATATGGCAAAACAAGTTGCTCTCCACATACACATCATGTAAAACATAGCTCCATGTCAGGCTGTGTACACACTGAATGGTGCACACCAACAGGTATCATAACCCACAAAGGGGGAGATACCACTGATAATGGGAAGTACTGCACTACTACACTGCTGAGTCTGGTCTGAAAGGCCATGAACCTTGATCAAATTATTTGATGTCAGCAGTACAGATGTAGATGACAGTAAGGTTGATTTCACACTGCATATCATAACCTTGCCAGGTCATAGGACATCATCACCCATACTTTGTCCACCTACACTCGGTATACTAGATGTACATTCCTATGTCGCAGGAGTGTTTTGCAACAGGACTGCTGGCAGAACCAACACTACAGAAGGTGTCTGAATAATACATGCTCATCACACCAGTGCCAACTATAGTAAGACAGAGTTAATTAACTGTATCCCCCCTCATTGTTATCCATACCACAAAGACAAACAGAAGGCATCTGCCTATTGAAGTATGCAAATGACTATGACCTCGGAGCAATAGCCGACTCAAGAGTGTTGTGGAAAACATACAGAAGGGGCTTTGTGGGTGAGGTGTGTGTAACATATGGCCACAATCTGACAGCTACATATTGCATTGTCACCGCTATGTTAATAACCCTATACCAACGAACTACCACCTAGGCAGCAGTCAACATAATGGACACTGTGTGTAAGGGATGCAGCTGGGCAGTTGTCTTTTCTGTGATAGCTACGTCACCACACCTGTCAGGTAGTCATATGTGGCAACCCTAATAATGACAGGGTGCCATCCATGAATATAGAGATCATTGTCCAGCCATGCACAACACTCAAGTAACCCATATCAGATCACATATTTCCTTTAAGGGGTATTGGCCATGTGCAGATGGCCTACACCAGCCTTCCCATTCCCAATCTCCACTGTGTAGCATGATGCATACCCTGAATAAATCCATGTCCAACCCAGTGATGTTGGATATGCTATACGTACACATCCTGATCTCAAACACATACTTCATGGACATCCACCTTCCACATGCTGGACAGATCCTTGTCCCATACACTTTACATAGTCCCGCCATACTATGCATTCCTGTCCATCAAAGCTGCACATCGCTCCCCTCTCAGACATAGTGTGATGACTGCATGGTAAATGTATCATTAACCCTGTGGATCAGTAATGTGGTACTGCTCCACCTGGCCCCAGAGACCCACCTGTCAGCTACTGCCAGGTAACCTTTCATCCTAGATTCATGCATGACCTGTGGCATATAGCCTACTAGTTGACTTTGACTGTACATGCTATAGTTGGTATCCATCCCTGCAAATACCATCTGGCTAGCCAGTGTCCCATTTGTATCAATTGTGCAACGCAGGTGATACATGTCAGGATGTTGAATTGCTGTACAGTGTTGTGTAGATGTACATGGCAGAACACATACATGTAAAACCTTATGTGAGCAAGTCTGCAGGGTCACAGGTCATGTCTGTTAGGGCAGTGTAAGTCTTTATATGTGACATATAGACAGCATCAAGGTTGACTGCATTAATGTGGACACATCCAGCCATGTGCTAATAGGTAGGAACACCAGTACAGGCAAACAGACATGCCCACATCAAGACAGCATCCACATGGAGTATGAGCAATGTAATCAGGGACACACACACATATATGGTGATAATATTCACTCACCATTGAGTGTCATGTGTGTGACACAAACATGTCAGTGTCATGTAGATTTGCAAATACAAATATTTAATCATAATAAATGCAATACACATGTATGTTCAGCTGTTGCTCTGTATGTCTCTGTGAGGTACTGTGACCTGTCTCCATCATTATGTCTTCCAGGTATGCCATGTGCAAGGCTACCCCCTTTTACCTGCTTGGAGGATGAGGCCCTCATCCCATACCTACATGACAATCATGATATCCTGTTCAGCCATGTGCCACAGGATGCACAGCATCAGGATGCCCTGTGGATGGAACTTCGCAGGCAGGTTAATGATGTGGGTGGCCACAACTGCACATACCAGCAGGTGCTCAGACACTGTACAGACCTCATTAGATGGGTGAAACAGCGTGCAAATGCAATCGCCAGGGAACAAGGTGCAACAGGTGGTGAACAACCAACCCAGTCACACGTACCGAGGAGCTACAGGCCAACCTGGGCACACCTGCAGAACCACATCCACAAGCCTTAGCCGATATTGTAGAGGTGAGTGTCTCTAAACTACTGAGCCTGGAGTTGCCTGGTAAGTCAGTACTGCACCTATAACAACTATATTCCATATAATTGCATGTGTCACTGTACAATATGTGATGTAACATCATATGTAAGGCATGTATAGACACATGCCGCATACTATAGTATGCTACTCTGTGTATGCACACATGTGCATACACCATAGTATAGTCTAATGTTCTGGTGTATGTGTTAACATGCACACTGCACCCTGTAGCCATCATACAGGCATTGATAATGCTCATACTGCTGTGTTACTCCTATTTAGGTACCTCCGGCATTCCGCTGCGACAGCAGCCCATTGCAGGTGAGACTGCTATTATTTATCAGGCATCATAATACACAGATCTATCTGCCATGTTGCCATTTACAACATGTACACATAATGTATGGTCCTGTCACAATATACAGGTCGGACCTGCAATGCATCACAATGCCTACCCATGTGCAACACTTGCAAACTATGTGAATCACCTCACCGACATGAATCCTCACAAACTGTCATTGCCAGATGTGTGGACAGCTGTGCATACAATGGTGGAGGTGCTGTTCACTGTAGGGACATGTACTACAGATCAGAACTACACATGTGGAGGATATAAACAGTACTACACAGTGGGCTGGAGTATGGCCAGCCCACAGGATTCACTGGTATGGATCATAGCCATGCTATGAATGTCACACAATGTGATGTGCTATCTTGACATGCCCATGACATCTAGTGGCCTGGCTGCAACACTGCCTAACTAACCTGAAAACATATCCCACATACCACCCTTTGTCTGCATAACCCTGTCATCAGTGGAGCATATGACATCTATGGGTGTATGTCATATGGGACAACACCGACATGTGAAATAGACACCCATCACACTAATTTGGCCAACACATGTACACACATGGCCAAGGAGGATGGCCAGAGACATGAAGCAACACACACAGTAGATGTGATGTCTTGTGTGTACACCCTGTCATACAATGGCTACACATGATCAAACTATGGCCTTTGTGTAATGGTTATATTGTAGATGTGGAACACTAAACATCCTACAGGCCTGTGCACATCATGTGTAGGCATGACATCAATCCACCACAAAAGATGTGCTGAACATCTTGAGGGTGTCACAACATGACAGCAGTCACCTGTACAGTATCCGCATCAGCCCACAGATACAGTACATTTCCCTTGCTAGTGCGGACATCAATGTCATACTTGCTCCTCGTGTGTGTGTGTGTGTGTGTGTGTGTGTGTGTGTGTGTGTGTGTGTGTGTGTGTGTGTGTGTGTTACACAGATGTTACGTGGGACATGGTGTACCAACGTGTTCGCCATGTCTGGCCATCATTGCCAGGCAGCAGCAATATGGTTGCAGATGTGCAGGGGTGTCATCAGTATACCCTTCAGTGACCTGTGTCACACATTCTTCATCATGGTTTAGTGTGTATACACCTCAGTGACGTGGGTCACATTCCACAGTATATATGTATTGTATCTGAACACAGTCATGGCTATGAACTGTGTCTGTAACTCACACTGTATAGCAATAGAGACGCCTCATGATTCCCTGCAATGGCCATGCACATCAGCTAAATGTGCAGTATATCTGTAGGGTGGACACACAGCATTGCATTGGGACACCATTACCCCACTGTATATTTGACAGGACACCATTGTGTTAAACATGTATGCATGTCATTGCACACATCAGCAGATCACATGTCATACTACATGTGATTGTCAAGGTCATATGCCACACATCAGGCAGGTGTACTGTTAACCTGTGCTGGTCGACATGGTGTAACACAGGGATGTATGCTAACTACTACTATGATTGTGTAATTTGAATGCCATCTGCTATGACACATGCATGCTGTTGTGTGCAATCCAGGGATGTATGATACCTACCACTATTATTGTCTGCACTGCATGCTGTCTGCTGTATCACATGCATGTTGCATGTCTTCTGTCATATCACATGTGTGTGTGTCTGTGTGTGTGTGTGTGTGCGTGTGTGTGCGTGTGTGTATGTGTGTGTGTGTGTGTGTGTGTGTTTGTGTGTCTATTGTATAGATTGTAATGTAAATTTCTTGTCTGCCCTCACAGGTGATGTAGGTGCGTTGCCCTCCTGCCGTCCATCTGATGTTAGTGTCCCCACAGACTCTAGCAGTGATGATGAATGTATGATTGAGGCACAGGCAGGGTTGTCAGGGGCTGAAACTGTGCCATTGGTTGCCATTCCAGCTATATCCCTTCATCCCTGCAAACAGATCCCAGGCCTGCACATACCTCATCACCAGTGGCCATAGAGGAAGGACAGTTGGCACGTGGTAGCTTGAAACAGGAAAGTGTGGGGGCTATGGAAGGTGTGCCTGCACACCATGGTGTCAGCCAACTGACTGGTGGTACCCCACACAGGCACATGGCCAGTGCTGCTCATAGGAGGACCTCTGGCCAACATGCTCCTGCAAGAAAGAGTGCAGCAGCTGGTGTCACCAGACGCATGTTTCAGGCTGTAATGGAGGCACAGGCATATGCTGAACGGCACAACAGAGAAGATCAGAGGCTTCAGAGGGCTGCTGTCTGTTCTTTAAACAACAACATCCAGGCAATGGTAAATGCTCAACAGCAGATTGCTGAAGCTTTGGATAGACGGTTGGGTGACATGGTTGGAGTCCTTGACCGTGGCATGACAATCCGCGAGAGTGAGCTGTCTGTGTTGGAACATCTGGTAGGAGTGAGGCATCGGGCATGTGGACATAGGCCTGCTACATCACTTGTTTCAGGTCTATGTGTATGAGCTACCTCACATGTCTGCTCCCATAGTGGCAGTAGCAGCAGCAGTGCATCTGGTGCTGTGCTGTCCACACCACAACACAGCAGGCCACGTGCACGTGGCCCAGGACGGTCCCAACAGGGACACGGTTCCAGTGGACATGTGTGTGGTAATGGCTATTTTGCATGTTATAATACAGACATGACAGTACTCTGTTCATGAGAGACCCCATCTGTAGGGCCATCTGTGAACTGCTCAGTGTGTGCAACCATTTGTTTCCTGTGTTACACACTGAACACACATCTGTGCACAGCAAAAGCATGGTGTGATGATTGCAGACAGTACATGATGATAGGGATGTGTTACTGCCATCGCATCCCTGACTGGACATGTGCCACATGAGACAGTCGTATGACAGACACTATCTGGAGTTCCCAGTGACAAGCCAATAATGGGCAACTGTTCATAGCTGCGGTCACACGTCTACTACACATTGTACAGATGGCATGCAGTATATATGCATGTGTTGTGCTCCCTCTGCAAATGTATACCATCTGTTGTGTTGGGTTGATGGTGATATCTATGCATACTGTTGTAGGGAATCCTGTATGCTGTTGTGTTGGGTTGATGGTGTTATCTATGCATACTGTCGTAGGTAATCCTGTATGTTATTGTCTATCACTAAGCTATATGTGGGTTTAAACTGCAATACCATAGGTTGAATGGGTTGGGAGGTCCCGGCAGAACCCCCTGTCCCACTTCAGCTGACCATGGCACCGGGCACTAGCACATCTGGGGCCCAGCCTTATATATCAACCTCTGTTGGCTCTGCACCACCTTCTGGTGGTACCACCACTGAGGATGGAGCATGTCCCCCCTGGGAGCGGGACCAGACAGGTACATGTCTGCTGTCATGCGGTCCTGGACGTGTTGCGTTGGTGGCTCACTAAGGGATTCTGAAGCCAGATACGCCAGCTCAAGGGCGGAGTTTCACATTTACAGGGTGATGCTGCCCCTCCTGGACAGCCCCCAGCACTGCCTCCTTTGCAGCTTTTTAGGTGCAGTGGCAGTTGCCCATGGCTGGGGACCTACGTCCAACTGTTCCCATGGGCTTGTGAATGCCGAACACCCATCCCCGTCCGGGGTTTATCCCCCCCATATGTGTCATATACCAACCCTGTATGCTGTCTTTTCTGTGATCCTACCTATCTTCCACAGCCATACCTACACTCCTTCCCCTACATCCGACCCTCACCTACGGAAACATAAGGCCAATCGGCTCCTAGGACAACATCTGCCCTATACATAGCTGTCCATTACACACACATGCCCACCGGACACATGAAACCCTTGTAATATGCATCACAACATACTCCTGTTATCCTCACCCCTGTCCCTCAGGCGCACGATCCTGGTATGCACATCACTCCTACATGGTCCAGGTACATGTGATGAGGACGACTCCATTGTACACACAACACTAGCCGTCCCTCTATGGTTACCCCATTTACCTTTATCATAATGATGATGTTGCATACAGCACCTTGCAAGAGTACTGTTCACACATAATGATTGGACAGGTACTGTTGTGTTAATGTACATTACATGCACAGAGTGATGTATACTACCAATGTACAACTACTTGCGTGTATGACTGACACATGTCTGTCTGAGGGAGTCTTGAGATCACATAGAGCAACACCACTACATAATACAGGCGTCGCTGGTGTTTCCCATTTCATTCATTTGTAATGCTTTGCTGCCACATGGTATGTTCCTGATATCTCTCTCTCTCTCTCTCTCTCTCTATATATATATATATATATATATATGTGTATCTATATGCTGGACATAAACACTCACATATACATCTACATGATGGGATACATTCCTATACTGTTGAATGACTGCACTGTATGATATGTTTGTAGTACTGCCCGTTGTCTGTATATCTGCCATGGCATATTGGTAATTCACATTAGCTGTGTGCACAAGTTCCTGGTTCTGACCCTTGCAAAGGACGTTTATTTGGTTGCAGGTCAGAACAAGCCCATTGGATACGGAGGAAGTAAGGCACATTAAAGCAGTTGGGAGCGGGTGTGCGTGGGTTTGCATGGTGTTAAGCACTGTTGATCTCTGGTAACAGCTTCTTACACTCAGTATCGGGAATGGCTGCCTATTAGGCGACGGCATGGCGTTTGACTGTACGGAATCAGCGGCTTGTCCAGTGAATCAATCATATTATTTGCTTGTTCCTCATACAATCTGATCCCCCCTTGTGATGCCTGTTACATCGGACTACATGACTACAGTATCGGGAATGGCTGCCCATTAGGTGAGGGTATGGCATTTGACTGTATGGAATCAGTGGCCTGTCCAGAGAATCAATCATATTATTTGTGTGTTCCTCATACAATCTGCTCCCACCTTGTGATGCCTATTACATTGGACTACATGACTACAGTCATAGCCGGCCTTAGGCATAGGCCAACTAGGTGGCCGACTAGTGTGCCGCTTTAGTAGGGGCACTTTTCCAGTATTTATTTGGTGTAGGTATCTGTTGACCTAAGGCTGCTCCTGACTACAGTATCAGGAATGGCTGCCCATTAGGCGATGGCATGGCGTTCGACTGTATGGAATCAGCAGCCTGTCCAGTGAATTAATCATATTATTTGTGTGTTCCTCATACAGTCTGCTCCCACCTTGTGATGCCTATTACATCGGACTACATGACTACAGTATTGGGAATGGCTGCCCATTAAGCGACGGCATGGCAGTTGACTGTACGGAATCAGTGGCCTGTCCAATGAATTAATCATATTATTTGTGAGTTCCTCATACAATCTGCTCCCATCTGGCTAATACATGGGAACCAAGACTCTTCAATACAGACAAGTAGTTGGGTTTTGGGAGCCACATCCATCGGCCGAGTCATGCTACCGCATACCTATTATAGGTTTACCACCTTTTCAATTGGCTATGGTGGGACTTTAGGGTTAACACCTGTCCCACTTTGCGAGGGACAGTCCCTCTTTAGGCAGTTGTGTCCTGCAAAAATAATCAAGACATAGCAAATGTCCTGATTACAAGACAATATTATATTCTACGTTTCTTTAATAGTTGCATAAAACAGTTATTTTATATATAAAACTTCTATATTTTATGTGAAGTAGCATAAGCAAATCAAATGTTACTAGAATAAGCTTTTATTTATGCAAATAAGTATAATTCTGTACTACACATGGCTGTAGGTATGTTTTGTCCTTGAAAGTCTGACATTTCTACAGAACATGTCCTACTTTGGCCATTTGGAAAGGTGGGAACCCTATAGGACCTGTATAGAGAGACGTCAGATTTTGCAGGGCAACAGATACCCACAGCCAGTAGAAAGGAGAGTACGTCACTGTTTTGCCTAAATAAAAGGTTATTCTTGTAGCATTATAGTTGCTTATACTGTTTCTTATAACATTTAGGTGTTTCAAATACAAAATAATTGTTTTATGCAACTAATACAGACAATATAGGAAATCTTTGCCCTAAATCACAGGACATTTGCCATAACTACATTTATTTTGCAGGACACAACTGCCCAAAGGGGAGTGTCCCTCGCAAAGGTGGATAGGTGGTAACCCCAACCCTATTATTCTATCATCTTTCTAAGGTAGTCAGGGGAACATGCACTTTCTTTCACTAGCAGACCTCTCATACGAATAGGGAAGAATGAACACTGAATCAGGGACACTGCATAACAACCTCAGGGACACATTTAGAAGGTTGGTGCTATTAACATGACACACTGACGGACCCAGAGCACATATGCATTCATACACATTGTCTGAGGTACATGCTGTTTATGACTCTTACATGTTGTCATTATTCATTATGTGTATTCCGCCACCTTTCCTTCTAATATCACTAGTTCTAGGAGGGTTTAGTTGGGATTGTGTCAGATTCTGATTCGTAATCATGGACGTCCCTGGTAATCGGGGACAGTTCAATGATATGGTCCCTATGTCTTCCCCCAGTGGTTTACGGACTATCCAGTAGATGTGCTCTTAAGGTTTGGGAGGTATGGGCATCTGCTATACCCACATCGGAATATTACTTACATCCACGGGAAGGTCCTAATATGTCTCTGCCAGCCAACACCAGCACGCCTAGGCCCATAATCACATACCCATAGTTCCCCTACCTGCCACTCCTCTACATCACTCATCCTTACTGTGGGCACAGGTAGGGTATGAACACACCCCTACACACTGCCCACTCTCCCTGTGTCGGGACACATGTCGTATATTGTGTCAACTCATATGTTA